>NC_056444.1:58657732-58777732 GCF_018296145.1 Oncorhynchus tshawytscha | reverse complement strand
GGCCCCACATACACACACAGGCTAGGCTCCCGGCTCTGAGCACAGCTGGCCAGACTTTGTGGAGCCAGTCGTCAGGCTGCATGAAGCCCTGCCCGCCCTCCCGCCCTCACTTCCTACGCAAACATGCCCAGGTGTGGGGGGCCTGCTCCCTGCTCCCCTGTCTCCTCTCCCCCTCTGATGTGCAGCCATCCGGAGTGCCAAGCGGGAAGTGAGTGTGTGTGTGTGTGTGTGTGTGTGTGTGTGTGTGTGTGTGTGTGTGTGTGTGTGTGTGTGTGTGTGTGTGTGTGTGTGTGTGTGTGTGTGTGTGTGTGTGTGTGTGTGTGTGTGTGTGTGTGTGTGTGTGTGTGTGTGTGTGTGTGTGTGTGTGTGTGAGAGAGAGAGATAGAGAGAGAGAGAGAGAAAGAGAGAAAGAGAGAAAGAGAGAGAGAGAGAGAGAGGGACAGAGAGAGAGAGAAAGAGAGAGAGAGAGAGAGAGAGAGAGCTGAGGGAGGGAGGGAGGGGGACACCTAAGGGGAGACTGTTAACAACAACAACTAGTACTTTGTCCCCGCTAGATTACTGGTAACTAGCTTCACAGCAAGACTAACTACTGGGCAATATCATGTTTCAGAAAAGTGGAATTAATTCACTCTCACTCACTCTGAGAAGGCTCATGTTTAGAACAACGGCTGTATGGTTTAGACCATCTCTCAATAAGCAAAGCCCTACACACATGCTTTTAATGAACTGTAGGACACACTGGAAATATCTGCAAATTCCCTTCTCAGAGCGCAGCCTAATCAAACTGTATCGGACAAATGTTTCTCATATGACAACAAAAAAAATGTCTGTAATTATGAAACTTAAACATACGTTACATATACTCCCAGTAAACACCAAGATACCACATCTGCTCAACGTTTCCAGAACAGATATTACTGTGTAATAATGGGTGCATTTCTCTCTCTTTAGAGTAAGATAATGATGTCTCTGTGCATGAGCTCCTCTGTCTCCTAACAGCGGTATACAGCCGTAAACAGTTGTAACACCCCCAGGTGTAGGGGCTGAGATCTGCAGAGACAGGAGAGCGTGGGGGAACGCGACAGAAGACCCTCGTGCTGTTAATAAACGCCTTGGGATTTCGAAACGCTGGAAGGTTTTAAGACTTCTAACACGTAGACTTCTCCACGTCTCTGCTGATAGGTGAGCGTCCACGCGTCATGTAATACAATACGGACATCAGCTCAGTTACAAGATAAACGCGGACGGGAACAACAGCAGACACACAACGTAAACAACCTCTCCCACTCACGCCCAGGCACTTTGACAAACAAAAACAAAGGTTAAGTGTTTAGATATCCATCAAACAGATGCTGATCACATGGACAGGATGTTACATACCACCTCCCATCTCAAATATTGACAGTGATTTCAGTAGGGGATGAGACAATGCTGCAAACGGGTGGATGTGGATGTTTATCACTCAGAGCCAGCAGAACAGACAACAAGACTACTCACCTGTGTGCACATTCCCCCTCTGGGATCTACACACACACACACACCGCAAAACAAGGGGTCATCCGTGTCTCTGTTGGACAAAAGAAGCAAAAGAAGCCCTCAGTAATACCAGCAAATCGTAAACAATGTTCCTGACAGAGGTATCTCAGCTCGAGTGTAGAGATAGATAGTGAATAAAGACTAAATGGACTGGCAAGATGACCTCAAGTTGAGATACCTCTTTCCAACTCCTACCTGCATCTAAAGCCCTTATTGAGGAATTTCATCTCTCACACACTCCTACATGAGAAAGGCAGATAAGCGAGGGAACTCATTATCCTCAAAGTGTGTGGTGGTGTGTGTGCTCGCGCACATGTATGGGTGCACTTGTCCATGTGTGTTTGTAAGAGAGTGGGAGAGACGCAATAAAAATCATCCGAAAGGCAGAGACTCAGGACTGGGAATGCTTCGAGGAGAGGAGGGAGTGCTAGAGTTGACTCAGCAGCTTTCTGAGCAGGACGCGTGGGGCGTCCATGATCTCCCATCAGGCCTCTCTCAGAGGCAGATGTTTCCAAGACAAAGCAATGTCTCAGCAAACAAACAGACAGATGGACGGACAGACTGACAAAACCCTCTCAGAATACTGAAGAGACAAAAGATGTTAGAACCAACAATGAATTTTGTCTCAGGTGCAAAGAGACGCCAGCTATGGACCCTGGTGTTATGACCTAGACCAAAGGCCCAGGTTAGAATGGTGTCACTGCTAGAAGTGCTATAGTGCTGTGGTGTGTCGCTTAATATTGGAGAGCACTCTCTCCAAGAGACCACCTTCCCATGATCCCCTGTCTCCGTCACACAAGTGCATAAGCTACCAGCTGCCGTGAAGCCACATAAACCCACCGCTGTTTTACACCTCACTACGGAGTGTGTGTGAGTCAGGGTGGAGTTATTAGTGTTTAAAGGTTTAAACACCACTCATAATAGAACCTATGTCTTTCCATCTCCCTTCCTTCATCTTACACTCAGTCACACAAAGACACAATGTGTCCCTCCCTCCCTCCCTCCCTCCCTCCCTCCCTCCCTCCCTCCCTCCCTCCCTCCCTCCCTCCCTCCCTCCCTCCCTCCCTCCCTCCCTCCCTCCCTCCCTCCCTCCCTCCCTCCCTCCCTCCCTCCCTCCCTCCCACTGTCATCAGCTCTCCCTGCTCTCTTCTCTGCGGAGTAGCCAGCGTCCGACTGTCGACAGGCAGTGTGTTGGGGGCCTGGGCCCAGGATTTTTGTGGCCGCTGCGCTCCCTATCCTGCGGGATCCTTTCCCTTGTAATTTAGCAGTGATTCGATGACATGTGCTGGCGATATTTCCAGAGGAGTGCAAGGGGCCAGCAGCGCACATCTGGAGTCTAGACTTACTGGCTCTATGGCAGGCCCAAGCTCTCCGGCTCGGCCCGGGCACTGGTGTCCAGTGTTTGCATAGCTGGTTGTGTTTAATTGAAATTAAAGTGGCCCTCTTTGACCCGCCCCTCTTCTCCCTCCTCAACGAAGGACAAGCTAACTGGGAAAATGACTATAAGTCATAGAAAACACATGTTGTACGTTCAGGGCAATTCTTTTTCCAACGAAGGCTGGTTTTAGTGTCCACATTAGACAGGAAAATAATATCTGAAGAATAGCTCTGTATGAAGCCTCGCTCCTAGTACTAGAAGGGCCAAACCCTGGAGAAAACACACACACACACACACACACACACACACACACACACACACACACACACACACACACACACACACACACACACACACACACACACACACACACACACAATTTGTTATATAGCTGTAGTTTGTCAGTTTAAGCCATAGCTACAGTATACTCCAACTCCACTTTGAGAGTAAAGTAGATGATTAAAGAGATCTGCTTTTGATATCAAACTTTGCGCCCCGAGTGACCCATTACAGATCATGAGAGATTCACAGTATGGTTTTACGTTGGCAAGTCCATGAAACAAGATTGATCAATTGATCTTTTACTTTTTATTTCTGTCCCCTGCATTCACCCACTTCACCCACTGTTGTCTGCCTGGACCCTGAACTCTGTTAGGGCTCCCTGCACCGCTCCACTGATTGCCTCATTTTCCCATTGTAGGGAGTTCCAGGGCCTGTCAACTGTGATTTTCCTGAACGAGCCACACCGATGCCTCTCGGCTGGAGGCGGATGGAGGAAGGGGCAGCTGGGGGGCAGGCTTAACACCCTGTCAGACCTGGCTTCTCCCTCCGGTATGAAAGCAGGGCCTGGTTCTCTGGGCACTACAGGCCTAATTGGTCCTGACAAATAACACAAGAGTACAGTAGCACACTCTAGTAGAAGCCTAACTACTGCAGTAGCAGCCTTAAAATGTACAGCAGCAGAGTCGTACGACTGGGCCGGCAGGCCAAACACACAGCCTGTGGAGCTGCTCTGTGTTGTCTTGTTGGGTCGCCTCTGGCTGTTGCTGGCTGCCCTCTGTCTCTCCTCCCTCTTATTTCACTGGGAAGGCTCTCCTAAGTCATAGAGTAAATGTTTAAGAAACGCTAAACTGACTGTAATTTGCACTTAGGTTTCCCCCACCGTTTAGCCCACTGGGAGTGTGGGGACCTTGTGCTCTCTCTCTTTCTATCTTTCTGTCTCTTTCTTTCTTTCTTTCTCTCTCTCTCTCTCTCTCTCTCTCTCTCTCTCTCTCTCTCTCTCTCTCTCTCTCTCTCTCTCTCTCTCTGGGCTGATAGTCAGGGTGGGGAGAGCAGAGGTCGAGAGGAGGAGAGGTCCAAGGGTGAGGGTTTGGTGCAGGATGAGGAGCAGCAAGCATCAGTTTCTGATTGATTTTCCGTGAAAGAGAGCGAGAAGGGAAACAGTGGAAATGAAAATAAATGCTTTGATAATCTTTCCCATGTGTGTGAAAGAGAGACAGCGAGAGAGAGAGACAGCGAGAGAGAGAGACAGCGAGAGAGACAGCGAGAGAGAGAGAGAGACAGCGAGAGAGAGAGACAGCGAGAGAGACAGCGAGAGAGACAGCGAGAGAGAGAGACAGCGAGAGAGAGAGACAGCGAGAGAGAGAGAGAGAGAGAGAGAGAGAGGTGAGAGAAGGGAGAGCGAGAGAGAGAGAGAGAGAGAGAGAGAGAGCACAAGGTCCCTGTACTCCTAGTGGTGACGTGTGAAGAGACAGGAGAGATACAAAGACATGGACAAATATGGGAACAAAAAAAGGGATGGAGACAGAGTGATACACCCCTTCACCTTTTCCACATTTTGTGGTGTAATAAAGTGGCATAAAAATGGATTTAATCTTTTTGTCAAAGATCTGCACAAAATACTCTGTAATGTCAAAGTGGAAGAAAAATTAGAATGTATATTTTTCTTAATGGAAAATAAAACACTAATATATAACCACCTGAGTCAATACATGTTAAAATCACATTGGCAGCGATTACAGCTGTGAGTCGTTCTGGGTAAGTATCCAGCTTTGCACACCTGGATTGTACAATATTTGCACATTATTTTATAAAAAAGAAATGTCCTGGACACCCGAATGCTGCAACTATGTTTTTAACCTACTGTACCCATCGACTGTAATGTACATTTTTTCAGATGTTTGTCCTAATAACCCCTACAGAGGACAATTTTGCGAGTAACTACAATCTTGTTTATCCATTCTCAGTGTTCTCCTATTACAGCCATTAAACTCTGTAACTGTTTTGAAGTAATATTGGCCTCATGGTGAAATCACTAATCGGTTTCCTTCCTCTCCGGCAACTGAGTTCGAAAGTGTGTATCTTTGTAGTGACTGGGTGTATTGATACAAAGTGTAATGAATAACTTCACCAGGCTCAAGAGGATATTCTGTGTCTGTTTATATGTCTGTTTTATTTATTTTGACCCATCTACCAATAGGTGCCCTTCTTTGAGAGGCATTGGAAAACCTCCCTGGTCTTTGTTGTTGTATCTTTGCTTGGAATTCAGTGCTCGACTGAGAGGCCGTACAGATACTTCGATGTGTGGGGTACAGAGATGGGGTAGTCATTCAAAAGTCATGTTAAACACCATTATGGGACACAGAGTTAGTCCATGCCACTTATTATCTGACTTGTTAAGCACATTTCTTCTCCTGAAGTTATTTGGGCTTGTCATAACAAAGGGGTTGGGTACTTTTTAACATTTCGGATGTTCATTTTTTATTAACTTGTAAAAAAAAGAACATCTAAAAACATCATTTCACTTTGACATTATGGGAAATTGTGTGTAGATCAGTGACACAAAATCAAAATGTTCCACCATGGTAAACACAACAAAATGTGGAAAAAGGTCAAGAGGTATGAATACCTTGTAAAGGCACTGTATGTCTCAGTGAGAGATATGAGAGGGAGGAGGACAAAGACAGGTATAACGACAAAGAAATAAGTTGCCTGAAAGCTTGTTGCTAAACCAGGTAGACAGGGTCTGTCAGTACTGATAGAATATTAAGTGTTACGCCAAGAGGTCCAAACCTCTTGACAAAGGTAGTAAATTGTTCACTTAAAGTTGCAATAATATAATTTAGGACCATTCAATCCATCACACTCAATGTCATGCTGTGTCCTGCTGTGTCACCGTTGGTACGGAAAATGTAGCCCACTATTTTAAACATTATTTTATGGTTTAATCTCTCTAGGTCGTTTACGGGGTTTACTGTTGAATAACAACAGCTTTTCAATGAAATAATGGAAAATCCAGCCCAATGTGGACACCCATGTGGAGAGAGGGCTGTCGGTTTAACTCCTTGGATATATTCTCAGTGACTGATGCAGACAGGCAAGCCTACTCTTTGCACCGTGAAAATGTCCAGTAATTGATGACCGGTCTAATATTTCAGCCCCTTAAATGTGGTGGCCTGCTGTGACCATAGTATATGACCACTTTACTGTTTTCCTACTTCTCAGGTGGTAACACTGCCCTTCCCACTCTTTCTACCCCTCCCATCATTTTTTCCAGCCTGTCTTTTCTTTCTCTCTAAGCCTGATTCCTAACTAAATCACATATCTGTGCCCAGAGTGGTTCTCAGGGAATTATTGGAATGAGTAGACCAATGTGGTCTTAATCCCTCAGATTATCAGTTCAAATCACTACCTTGATAAAACAATTACACAATTGGTATCTTTCCCCAGCCCCTCTACCCTCCTCGCGAGTGCAGACCCACAGGCATGAGATACAATGTAGAACAGAAAAGAAAACAAGGAGAAACACATTCACTATTGACATGCATAAAATCAGATGTTGAGTGGACCGAGGCCCTGACATTAGGGGTCGTGTAGAGGCAGTTGGAAAGATTAGAGTGCTCTTCATTACTGATGTTCAGTGTTACTGAGAGCCAAGACTGATAAAGAGAAGGAGTCAGAATGATCACTAGAGGAACACACTATGATGAGGGCTCGGAATAAAGATGGATTATGATCCATGTACAATGTGGGACATCTATCCATTCAGCTTCCTCTCTGCATTCTCAATTATGCTTCTCTTCTTTCACTTTACTCCCCTCTTCGTACTTATAACGTCTCTCTCTCTCTCTCTCTCTCTCTCTCTCTGTTTCCCATCCTTAGTTTCTGTTTTGGCTATGGTCAAATGAAACGGAAGCCTCCGGACTCTCAAAGGCTCTCTTTGGCTAATCCCCTTGACTAAGAGGACAAATTTTGGTAAACAGAATTGGGTCACAAGACATAAAGAGGTGAATGTGCACCAATTACATCATAGGATTTCCTGTAAGAGGGTGAAAGAGAGAGAGAGTGGACGGGGTGTGCTTGACGGTGGGGGATGCAGGGGAGAAGGAGTTGTTGTGCCCCTGCTCCCGTTTCTGTGGAGATTTCTTTGACGATTCCGTGAGAAAAAGAGACATGTTGGAACTTCGGAATTAAGTATTTCACATGGTTGGTTCTCCGTTCACCCCTCTCTCCCTTCCTCTTTCCCAATACCCCCTCCACTATCTATTCTCCTCTCCCTTTCTTCACCATGCGTCTCCCCCTCCCTCTCCCTCTCCCCAGTTGACTGATTAACAGGGTAACTCGTGTCCTCTCTCTCTCTCTCCTGGCTGGAGGAGATTCCACAGGAAGCCATGATGTAACCCAGCCTGGTCTGGTTGGACCTCTTCAGGCTGCATGGCAGAACACTCTGTGAACCATTACAACCAACTGAACCAACTCATCACACAGACATGAGATTAGTGTCCAGGCCTGAGTCTGGTCTGATTTGCTCTAAGGCAGGAGACAGCATTAGGCCAGGTCTGGGAGGATGTCAGCTGACGCATGGCCCCTGTGTCTGTCACTGTCGTGTGACCAACGTGAAGGGGTGCTGTCTGGAGTTCTCAAACTCAACTCTGGACCTCAAAGCCAGTTCCATTGTTCCTCTCTAATCAGGGACTGGTGTAGACCTGGGTCACCAGGTCTGTGTAATTAATTATCCGGAAGAACCGAAAACCATCAGGCTACGGACCTCGTAGGGTAAGAGTTGAATACCCCTGCATACAGGGAGGCACCAGGATACCTGGTCACAATGCTGACACAGTGGACGGATAAGAGACATTTTACTACTGCAATGGCTATTTTTATTAGGACCTTTATGTAACTAGGCAAACCAGTTAAGAACAAATTCTTATTTTCAAAGACGGCCTAGAAACAGTGGGTTAGCTGCCTTGTTCAGGGGCAGAACGACAGAGTTTTACTGGGGGAGTCGATCTTGCAACCTTTTGGTTACTCGTCCAACACTCTAAACACTAGGCCACCTAGTGCAATCAGAACGCAGATAAGATCAGGACAAATGACGCATGCTAGCACCAGGTATAAACAAGGCTTCAGTCTGCCACACACACACGTTTCAGTAGCAGCTGGTTTTGATCAAGTTAATACAGTGGTTTTGGAGACAGGGGTCTTAAAGATGATGTGGCTATGCATTGCCAGGCTGCTCTGATACATAAGTCATCACAGTGAGGTGAATTTGACATTCTGTTTTTCTCCTCTATCATACCAGGCTCACTCCAGTCCACAGCTGTAAAAACTGAGCACAGACTGTTCAAAAGCATTGTATGAGTTTGTTCTTTTTTCTTACTGAACGTACCAGATGTGGGGCTATAAATTAGAGATTAAAAACACAAATGATTATCTTACGGGACAACTGCAAAGGATGAATGTTGAACATAGCCAGTAACTGTAAAGTCAAATGTTGAGAAAAAAGAACAACCCAGTGCTGCAAACATATTGACTAAAGCTTTAACACTTGAGGGGGCGGTAGACCTGCCTTATGTGGCTCCAGTCTCAGTGGTCAGCTAGCAGCAGAGGGGTAGAGGGTGGGGCGGAGCCGGTGGGGGGCGGGATCAGAACAGCTAAAAATGAGGTTGTCAAGAGAGGGAGAGACCAAGTCACTAGGCAACACCCTGACAACGGGCTGGGGCTAATACATGGGCTTGTTTCAGGGGGCATGACACGGCCAGAGGGTATGGTCCCTCTCCCTCCCAGTGGGCCCCCCCAGAAGCACACCTGCATAGGGGATGGGGACGGGGGGACGGGGCAGTAAAGACTGCCTGGAAACAGCTCCACTACAGAGCTCCTAAGAGGAGAAGATACAGCAAGACAAGAAGAAAGGAAAAAGGAAGAAAGAGAAAGAGATCTGCAGATGTTCCAGCTTTGAAACCCCCCCATTAACATCCAGTCCTCTATCCTGCCTGCATTATTCTCCCATTCAACTGTCCCCCACACGCACGCACACACGCACACCAGGTATAGTGCATTGTTGCCAGTGGTCTAAAGTAATTAAGAAAAAATACTTTAAAGTACTACTTAAGTAGTTTTTTGGGGTATCTGTACTTTACTATTTATATTTTTGATTACTTTTACTTCACTACATTCCTAATGAAAATAATTTTCCCTGACACTCAAAAGTATTTATTACATTTTGAATGCTTAGCAGGACAGGAAAATGGTCCAACTCACACACTTATCAAGAGAACATCCCTGGTCATCCCTACTGCCTCTGATCTGGTGGACTCACTAAACACATGCCTCACTTGTAAATTATGTCTGAGTGTTGGAGTGTGCCCCTGGCTGTCCAAAAATGGTGCTGTCTGGATTGCTTAATATAAGGAATTTAAAACGATTTATACTTTTACTTTTACTTTTGATACTTAATTAAGTATATTTAAAAGAAAATAATTTTAGACTTTTGCTCAAGTAGCATTATATACTAGATGACTTTCACTTGTACTTGAGAAATGTTCTATTAAGGTATCTTTAATTTGACTCAAGTATCACAATTGGATACTTTTTCCACCACTGATTGTTGCTAAGGACCTACCACAAGACCACAGCTAGCAAGTGTTACATGTCTCTCTAGCTAAGTGTGTATGTGTATTTGTAAGTTTTTGTTCTCTTGTCCCCTGGCCCCAACGTTCAGGCCTGTTGGCTCTTCTTTACCTCTCTGTAGTGGCTTCAGTCTCACCGTAGCGCCACCGGCCCAAAGGGCATGGTTTGCCTGTTGTCATGACACTGTGAACTGGTGCAAAGTGAATGCTGGGAACTGAGTTGCATCCCGGGACTAAGCAAACACAGCAGGGCAGAGACCCATGAACACCAGAGGAAGTCTCCCCCCAGACCAGTCAGATATTAACTGAAGGAAGACTAATCTAACTGGCTATATAACATGGTCTAAAAGAAGTCAACCTGGTCGAAGGGCCAAAAGCATTTTCTTTTCATGGGCAAGTGTGATAAAACATTTGAACTAATCTTCTATCAATGAGAGTCTACTGTATGTCTTCAGTATCCAGTATCCTGCCTGAGGTGGGAGAAAGAGGCTGTGTTATAAAGTGTTTATTATGATGATAATGATAATACATCCACATTTCCTATCTACAGGTAATATGCTAATTCCAGTTGTCTTGTCTGTCCACAGAGGTCATTGTGATTCCTAAAGAACTTCCCCCTCACAGACACCGAGGTGATGAATGTCAGATATAGTTGTCATGTTTTAGTAGCAAACGGCTGGACGTGTGAGAGAGGAGACAATAGGTCTTTTCCTCAGACTCTTCATCTCTCTCTCTGTCAGTATCACCTGGCTGCCAGACTGTCTCCACTCAAATAGCCAGTCTGTCACCAAGTTTAAAGTAGTATTCGTCGTATGCATAGCCATGGTCGGTGGGGGGGGGGGTGGTGCAGCACCCCCTGTTAAATCTAAAAAATATTTATCTAAAAAATGTTTTTTATCACCAAATTAGTACACTAGGCCTTTATTACTCCTGTATGAGCGAAGAAATACACTTTCAGCAGAGCATCCCCCCAATCAATGACATCACCAGCCTTAGCATAGGCAGAACTAGCAGCAGTGTCACCACATATACAACAACTTCATATTTGTTTTCTGCTATCTTTACTGTTATCTTACCCACAAGGTTATTCCTAACGTCGACATTCCTAATGTCGCTGTCTGTTAACAGTACAGACTGTAAAGGGTCTCCAGGATAGGGGTGTAACACATTGAAACAGAGGGATGAATCCAGGGTCTTGCTGAGACATTTCCTCCTCTACTTACTCCCCTGTTTTCTATCTCTCCCAAACCTCTCTCCTCAGTGTTCCCCAACTATCTCTCCCAAACCTCTCTCCTCAGTGTTCCCCAACTATCTCTCCCAAACCTCTCTCCTCAGTGTTCCCCAACTATCTCTCCCAAACCTCTCTCCTCAGTGTTCCCCAACTATCTCTCCCAAACCTCTCTCCTCAGTGTTCCCCAACTATCTCTCCCAAACCTCTCTCCTCAGTGTTCCCCAACTATCTCTCCAAAACCACTCTCCTCAGTGTTCACCAACAATGCTCGTTGAGATCACTGTTCAGTTGAAGTGAACTACTACACCCCCTTGTGGCATCTTTGCAATCTACACTCAATCACACGATCCCTTGAGACCACTTATCCTCTAACACTGCTGTAGGAGGGACATCCTGGTCATTCCTTTACACCTCCTCACTATCCACGTCGCCAGATACCTGTCAGCTTGTTTGTCTATCTGCATATCTCTTGATCAGTCTGCCGGTCTGTCTGCTTTCACCTGAACTATGGATGGCCATGAGAGGAGGAGTTTGAACAGGTTCTGCAGCAGTTTTACCACCCAAGCAGCACTGTCCTGTGCTAACAAAAAACAAATATATGTATAGGTTACGTTCAAGTTCCGTGGAGCACAATGTCTGAAATCTAGACTGTCACCTTGATCAAATGTGGTTTGTTTAACGTCATTCTTATGTTGATGGTCTGTTCCAGTCCTTCTCAGACTAACAGGTTGGGCGGACAGACTGCAGGTAGTTCCTCTCGGCTCAGAACGACAGTTGAGAGGCTTGTTCCCCTGCTAATCAGCCAGTCGCCCTTCACCGGTCACTCAGCAGCTGTATACTGTGGACGGAACAGAGACTCAGACACAGGCAGAGCTTCAGGTGCTGGACTTCCATGAGAAACACCGGAACCTGTATGACGATTCATCCTAGTCTCCTTCCTCTTACTTTTTCCATCAGATGTGTACTACACTCTGCCTCTCCTGCAGATGAGAATGCAGTAAACTGGTTTGTTTCACTGACAGCTTACATATTGGGTTCTGATTATAGTATTGATTATCAATAGTATTTATAATCACCAGTTAATTAGCCACAGTAAGCCAGGTGTGGGTGTGTGAACATCAGTACAACTAGGGTGAAGAAAAAGACCCACACATTGGTTATGGTTCTCTACGGTGATAGACGCCCACATTTATTGCAAACAAAATAGATATCGGCTCCTGAACACAGGCTCATAAACTTTGACTTGCACAAGTACAATAGGAGAAAAAAAAAGAAGAGAAAAAGTACATTTCTTAAAATGATAGGGTTACTGAACTTCACCAGGCAGGATGTGGACATGATCTTTACCAAAACGGCTCAATCTTAAAGCCCTGAAATGAAAAAGCTTCTCCCTTGTCTTTCTGAACCTGAAACACACGGTGCCAAACTGCAAAAGATCTGAAAGAAAATACATTATTAAAGCAAAGCAGTTACAACCTAAAGCAAGAGGAAGAATTATTTGGTCCTTTGGTCTCCTCTCTGAGGACACATGGTTCTTTTGACACTGTCTCCACCTGCAGGTACATTTCAGTCACTGCATGGGACCTCTAACTACAATACCAAATATAGTTTCCATATAACAGACTTCTCTGATTTGATATGACAGAGTATGACTCACGTAAATAGTAGTGTCATAGCAAATGTGCATAAAAATATCAAAACGTGATCGATTTCCCAAGTTCAGTTACTTCTTAATGCTATGATCTGAACTCTGAGCTATTATTACCACTATACTGACTAACATGTCAGGTACCATGTAATTACACACATGACTAAATTGGCACAATTATACATTGAGACTAGTACAGTAGTACATAGTTAGATGTCTTTGCTGAAGCCAAAGACTTCCAGACCAGAGAAGCCAGGTGCCATTCATATAGATAGCAATGGTCGAGTTCCATGTCAAAAGGTTAACGTCCATGTAAAGCGTGTATGACACAATGGTAAACTCATCTCCCGCGTCCCTAACACCATCCTATTATACTTCACATTCTCTATGACAAAGGCATAAACCAAGAACGGACTTGGTACAGAGATCAAACTAGACAATCATTGCAAATAAATCAGGCTGGGAGAGAAAAATGTTTGACAAAATAAAATAAAAATTCAGCTTCCTGTGATATCGCAGAACCCCCCCCTCCCCTCCCCTCCCCTAAACAACAACACTTATTCCATTTTAAAATTCTGGCCTTTCAAATAAAACAAAAAATATATATAGAAGAAACAGACACCGGATAGGCTGTTGTACAATGTGTGTAACAAACCACTTTTGAACTTCAAAATATCCCAATGTCAAAACAGTTACTTAATAAATCAGCCATTTCCAAGTACAGCACGGCACATGGGAAACATGTAGAGAGGTGGGCTGATGTGAAATGTGGTGGCAGCCAGTGATGGACGAGCTTGTGGAAACTTTGTCGTCATTTATCTTTTTTCTCAGCCTCTGAGGTCTCTTCCTTCGCTGCAGCATCTTCCGGAGAGACTTCCTCGTACCTGTCAGAGTGGTAGAAAAGAATAGAAAGAAAATGTTTTCAATTAAAAGGAGACAAATGATGACTAACAACTTGGGAGATTTCACAATGCACTGCACACAACTGTATGATTACTGAAAATAAACATGAACGTGTTTTATGTTGATACCAAATAAATACACCAATGGGAGTGATGAATCCAAAGCAGGCCTGGGACTCCAACAAACACAACAAAAAGATGTGGGTGAGTTGCAGGCCTGGAGAATGACTGGACATGACTAGTGGGGCATCTGAATCATACTCAGCCAAAGTAATTTATGAGCAATGCTTCAGAAAAAGAAAAAAAAAGGTTGGGTTTGGGCCAGATAGGCCCAGGTTCACTAAACTGAGTTGAACCATTCCCTGGACCCAGGTCACTTCTCAGGAAAAGCCTGATATTGACATTTCGTTCAAAGGAGAGAGAGAGATTGCATCTGCCAGTGCCAGAGGCCCGTCCACAGAGCACTGGTGTTGATGGTCAGAGTAGGAGAGAGAAACAGAGGGAAGGACACTGAACGCCAGGCAAGCCAGGGTTGATGACAGAGTCATGTCAGGGCAGGGTGATGTCAGGGCAGGGTGGGGGAGACATGGGGCGTACCTGCCCGGGTGAGAGGTGATCTGGTCACTACATAGGTGGGTTGTTGCGTCGCCGGCGTGGCGAGGAGGAGCTCTGCATTGAGTTAGCCAGGCTGGCGGGAGAGCCTGACACGGTGGGGTAGTGTGTGAGCCGGGGTGTGTGTGGCAACACCTCCTCTGAGGACTCATAGCTGAGCAGGAAGAAGAGGAAGAGGAGTAGGATGGCCAGTGAGTTGTACAGCAGAGAAACACAGTAGAGAGAAAAGACTAGTATGCCAAAGTGAATTCACAGCTCTACAAAGGTGCTGAAAATGAAGAGATGAAGTGCTTTGCAAGACTGAACACAGAAGTGAACAAAGAATGAGTGTCTAGTCAGAAATGCCAGCAGTGTGACAGATGGGAACCAGTCAAAGTACAATGACCAGGAGGAAGGTTAGCAGTTAGCACCAAGCCTTGGCACAGCCAGCTGACACCCAGGTCTCTTACCCTCTCTCCACATACTTTGTGCCACCCCAAGGTCATGGCTTTGTTTTTACCATGGCGAATAACAAGCGAGGCGGAGGTGACATTTCTGTCAGGAGAGGTTTGGGGAATGTTTCCTCTCCCTCCCCTACCCAGGCCAGCCGCTGTGCAGGTGCTTGCCCCAGCTGGGTGTCTAACCTCTGCTGTCATTATGGCTAGTAGCAGTCAGAGCCTCCACAGCCCAAGTCACCGTGCTGGGATTACAGTCTAGGGAGACCAAGGCCTGATCCAGTAGTGTATGCATGGATGAGTAGGTGCATGATAGAGCCATTCACATATAATACTCCAAGCAGCACTAGGTGGAAGAATGATATAGAAATCATTGTACTCATGTCAATAATGGTTAAGTCTGGAGGAGGGGAGAGCAATAGGTGGCAAAGGTTTATATGAGTGAAGATATACTTTTGTTTTAAATAAAAATAAAATGAAGTTTCCATGCTGAATAATTTTGGAGGCACAAATGTCAAGATTAAGAGAAAGGCAACCAACTACTTAAAAAAAAAATATATATATATATATATTTTTTTTAAAGACACCAATAGCAATAATTGGTAGGGTTGAGCGGTATCCAGATTATCATACAGTCCTCTCACCCTAGGATTTACAGTATAGTAAACAAGGGGGCGCCCCAAAAAAAGACAAATAAATTGGGCCACGTAATATCGAACTTCCATGGAGGTTGCTAGCTAAATGTGCTAACAAGCCCAAACAAAAATTAAATGCAAAGACAAGGAATCCTGATCATAAAGTTATACATATATAGGTAGGGGCTACAGAATGTAATTTTGGTAAGTTACGACATTTACAAGCATTTTAACAAATGTTTGTCTCAAGGAAGAACAGTACTGGCTCTCTATCCACATTAGAGGTCGACCGATTAATCGGAATGGCTGTTAACTTGAAATCGGCCATAATTTTTCATAACAATCACCTTTATTTAATCTTTATTTAACTAGGCAAGTCAGTTAAGAACACATTCTTATTTTCAATGACGGCCTAGGAACGGTGGGTTACCTGCCTCGTTCAGGGGCAGAACAACAGATTTACACCTTGTCAGCTCGGGGGATTCAATCTTGCAACCTTACAGTTAACTACTCAAACGCTCTAACCACCTGATTCAAATCAAATCAAATTTTATTTGTCACATACACATGGTTAGCAGATGTTAATGCGAGTGTAGCGAAATGCTTGTGCTTCTAGTTCCGACAATGCAATAATAACCAACAAGTAATCTAGCTAACAACTCCAAAACTACTACCTTATAGACACAAGTGTAAGGGGATAAAGAATATGTACATAAAGATATATGAATGAGTGATGGTACAGAGCGGCATAGGCAAGATACAGTAGATGGTATTGAGTACAGTATATACATGTGAGATGAGTATGTAACAAAGTGGCATAGTTAAAGTGGCTAGTGATACATGTATTACATAAAGATGCAGTAGATGATAGAGTACAGTATATACGTATACATATGAGATGAATAATGTAGGGTATGTAAACATTATATTAGGTAGCATTGTTTAAAGTGGCTAGTGATATATTTTACATCATTTCCCATCAATTCCCATTATTAAAGTGGCTGGAATTGAGTCAATGTGTTGGCAGCAGCCACTCAATGTTAGTGGTGGCTGGTTAACAGTCTGATGGCCTTGAGATAGAAGCTGTTTTTCAGTCTCTCGGTCCCAGCTTTGATGCACCTGTACTGACCTCGCCTTCTGGATGATAGCGGGGTGAACAGGCAGTGGCTCGGGTGGTTGTTGTCCTTGATGATCTTTATGGCCTTCCTGTGACATCGGGTGGTGTAGGTGTCCTGGAGGGCAGGTAGTTTGCCCCCGGTGATGCGTTGTGCAGACCTCATTACCCTCTGGAGAGCCTTACGGTTGAGGGCGGAGCAGTTGCCGTACCAGGCGGTGATACAGCCCGACAGGATGCTCTCGATTGTGCATCTGTAGAAGTTTGTGAGTGCTTTTGGTGACAAGCCGAATTTCTTCAGCCTCCTGAGGTTGAAGAGGCGCTGCTGTGCCTTCGTCACGATGCTGTCTGTGTGGGTGGACCAATTCAGTTTGTCTGTGATGTGTACGCCGAGGAACTTAAAAAAACTTACTACCCTCTCCACTACTGTTCCATCGATGTGGATAGGGGGGTGTTCCCTCTGCTGTTTCCTGAAGTCCACAATCATCTCCTTAGTTTTGTTGACGTTGAGTGTGAGGTTATTTTCCTGACACCATACTCCGAGGGCCCTCACCTCCTCCATGTAGGCCGTCTCGTCGTTGTTAGTAATCAAGCCTACCACTGTTGTGTCGTCCGCAAACTTGATGATTGAGTTGGAGGCGTGCGTGGCCACGCAGTCGTGGGTGAACAGGGAGTACAGGAGAGGGCTCAGAACGCACCCTTGTGGGGCCCCAGTGTTGAGGATCAGCGGGGTGGAGATGTTGTTGCCTACCCTCACCACCTGGGGGCGGCCCGTCAGGAAGTCCAGTACCCAGTTGCACAGGGCGGGGTCGAGACACAGGGTCTCGAGCTTGATGACGAACTTGGAGGGCACTATGGTGTTAAATGCCGAGCTGTAGTCGATGAACAGCATTCTCACATAGGTATTCCTCTTGTCCAGATGGGTTAGGGCAGTGTGCAGTGTGGTTGAGATTGCATCGTCTGTGGACCTATTTGGGCGGTAAGCAAATTGGAGTGGGTCTATGGTGTCAGGTAGGGTGGAGGTGATATGGTCCTTGACTAGTCTCTCAAAGCACTTCATGATGACGGAAGTGAGTGCTACGGGGCGGTAGTCGTTTAGCTCAGTTACCTTAGCTTTCTTGGGAACAGGAACAATGGTGCCCTCTTGAAGCATGTGGGAACAACAGACTGGGATAGGGATTGATTGAATATGTCCGTAAACACACCAGCCAGCTGGTCTGCGCATGCTCTGAGGGCGCGGCTGGGGATGCCGTCTGGGCCTGCAGCCTTGCGAGGGTTAACACGTTTAAATGTTTTCCTCACATCGGCTGCAGTGAAGGAGAGTCCGCATGTTATGGTTGCGGGCCGTGTTAGTGGCACTGTATTGTCCTCAAAGCGGGCAAAAAAGTTATTTAGTCTGCCTGGGAGCAAGACATCCGGGTCCGTGACGGGGCTGGTTTTCTTTTTGTAATCTGTGAGTGACTATAGACCCTGCCACATACCTCTTGTGTCTGAGCCGTTGAATTGATATTCTACTTTGTCTCTATACTGACGCTTAGCTTGTTTGATTGCCTTGCGGAGGGAATAGCTACACTGTTTGTATTCGGTCATGTTTCCGGTCACCTTGCCCTGATTAAAAGCAGTGGTTCGCACTTTCAGTTTCACGCGAATGCTGCCATCAATCCACGGTTTCTGGTTTGCACTCCACGAGGAGACTGCCTGTTACGCGAATGCAATAAGCCAAGGTAAGTTGCTAGCTAGCTAGCATTAAACTTATCAAAAACAATCAATCATACGTTCACACGTTGTTGATGATAATACTAGTTTATCTAGCGTGTCCTGCGTTGCATATAATCGATGCGGTGCGTATCGTTGCTCCAATGTGTACCTAACCATGAACATCAATGACTTTCTTAAAATCAATACACAGAAGTATATTTTTAAACCTGCATATTTAGCTAAAAGAAATCCAGGTTAGCAGGCAATATTAACCAGGTGAAATTGTGTCACTTCTCTTGCGTTCATTGCAGAGTAAAAACAAAGCCATGAGATCGAAGGAATTGTCTGTAGAGCTCAGAGACAGAATTGTGTTAAGGCACAGATCTGGGGAAGGGTACCAAAACATTTCTGCAGCATTGGTGGTCCCGAAGAACACCGTGGCCTTTTTTAAAACTCTTCCTAGAGCTGGCCGCCCGGCCAAACTGAGCAACCGAGGGAGAAGGGTCTTGGTCAGGGAGGTAGTCACTTTGACAGAGCTCCAGATTTCCTCTGTTTAGATGGGAGAACCTTACAGAAAGACAACCATCTCTGCAGCACGCCATCCTTGAAACCTGCTCCAGAGCTCTCAGGACCTGACTGGGGCAAAGGTTCACCTTCCAACAGGACAATGACCTAAAAGCACACAGCCAAGACAACACAGGCGTAGCTTTGGGACAAGTCTCTGAATGTCCTTGAGTGGCCCAGCCAGAGCCCGGATTTGAACCTGGTCAAACAACTGGAGAGACCAGAAAATATCTGTGCAGCAATGCTCCCCATCCAACCAGACAGAGCTTGAGAGGATCTGCAGAGACGAATGCAAGAAACTCCCCAAATACCAAGCTTGTAGTGTTATACCCAAGAAGACTTTAGTCTGTAATTGCTGCCAAAGGTGCTTCAACAAAGTACCGAGTAAAGGGTCTGGATACTTATTTTTATTTTATTACTTTTTTGCATTATGGGGTATTGTGTGTAGATTTGTTGAGGAATGAAATCAATGAAATCAATTCTAGAATAAGGCTGTAAAGTAACAAAATGTGGAAGTGTTAAGTGGTCTGAATACTTTCCGAATGCACTGTAGGTATATGGTATACCACCCAAGCCTACTATCTGGTGCTGCATGGTGGAACAGGAGAAATGTTCAATACCCCTGATGATGAGCTCAGAACTGATTAAGAAATGCCATGATGGAAAACAGGGAAGGTATTATATTATTACCTGAACATCTCGGTCAGTTCTCCTTTCAACAGAGCTACGACCACCGGGAATCCAATACAGGCTGGGACCAGGTACAGCAAGGCAGGCTGGGAAGGAAGAGAGAGTGAGACAAGTCACCCGGTCAGTAGCAGCCAAGTCTCGACATAAAGGTAACGCTTTCAACTGCATGTCACGAGTGTGAACTGGGAGTCTGTGCCTCGCTCACCTGGGCATGTTTAAAGGTGTGCATGACCCAGATGGTCATACCCAGGCCAAAGATGTAGGCCAGGAAGCTGGTGTAGAAGTAGGTCCTGGTGTTCTTCTTCAGACTGGAGGGGGCAGGGTACAAAGAGAACATTAAACAGCTGGAAACAACGAGACTGGGCAGGGAGAGCGAGGATCTGGAAGGAGAAGAGTTAGTGCTCACCTGACATCAAAGCGGAGGAGTAAAGCAATGAAGATACCTGGAAAAATAAATGCAATATTCACATTAACAGAGGGGCCAGTATGCTTCAGTTCAGCTAGGCGAACACTGAGTGTGCTCGCATACTCCCTTAAAAGACCTTAACTTGAAAAAAAAAAGCAGCAATAGTACTGTTTGTCTATTTTGAAATGTTATAGCCAGTATACACTTCCTCAAAATAATCTGAATTCAAATCAAATTCTATTCAAATGTGTAGACCTTACCGTGAAATGCTTACTTACAAGCCCTTAACCAACAATGCAGTTCAAGAAAAAGACTTAAGAAAATTTATACAGGGCCGGTACCAAGTCAATATGCGGGAGTACAGGTTAGTCGAGGTAGTTTGTCTAATCTAAGAGATTTCTTGAGGTGTCATTAATTTAGAAATTTCGGTGCAACAACCAAAAAAAAACCTTACCGAAGACGATAACGTCACAAAATGTCATAATATATGCACAACTGTTTCGGATGGGAAGCATGCGGACGCCTTTTGAGGAAAAATAAGCTTCAGTGCGTAGTGTTAGAGTGGAGGTGGATGTAATGCCGGAGTATTGCCCTCAAGTGGATGTCACAAGCCAATATCTACATAAAATTAGAAGCTACTGCTGAGTGAGGGGAAGGTTGACTTGCCTGGAATGACAATATCTCCAAGACCCAGCATGGCAAATTGATTGGCACCTAGACCCTTCTCGAACAGGTCCTGGGGAAACACCACTGAGAGAAGAGGGAGAAAGAGGAAGAAATAACTATGTCACCATATGTCACATGTGATCTAATTACAGAGACCAAAAGCAGAGCACACACACACGATGACAGTAGTTGCTCCACAGTGACTGGGGTGATAGATGCTGCTTTTCCAGCATAATTTGCAAATAAATTCATGAAAAAAATCCTACAATGTAATTTTCTGGATTTTTTTTTCTCATTTTGTCTGTCATAGTTGAAGTGTACCTATGATGAACATTACAGGCCTCTCATCTTTTTAAGTGGGAGAACTTGCACAATTGGTGGCTGACTAAATACTTTTTTGCTCCACTGTACTTAACTGTCTGAGACTAACACAATTCTTTAATGGGTGCTATGTAAATGTAAGGTTACACATGAAATACTGTCTATAAATATAGATTGCATTGATATTTCACAATAAAAAAGGTCCCTTGACTCACACTTAATGGGTGCCTCGAACGACTTGGCCACGGTTACCATGACATTGGTGCCAAACACCTACAGGGATAACGGTTGTTTATTCAAGTGAGTCAATTCTCCAAGCTTAACATTTTGGCAGGGCCTAAGGGGTATAGTTCAAAGCAGGATCAATGAGTTAGCCAGCTAACTTGCCTAAATATATATATTTTTCAAATTAAGCTTGAAATGTGCACGGTCTAATTGACTCACAACCAAAAACAAACTACATTTAGCTTTCTTATTTTTGGTTATTTATCCAAGTTACCTGGCTCATTGATCCCACTGTGTAGTATACCCCTCTGATGTGTAGCCTAGTAGTGCAGTATTGGGATTATTTGGCAGACTTACCCAGAAGACATCATAGACAAACAGCCCCCCCAGCAGGATGCAGCCAGTACTGACATTGTTTAGGTGCAGAAGCTCCACCCCATTCAGGGCGAACGCCAGGCCAAAGAGGTTGTTGGCAATCCAGTGCTGGGAAGAACCAAAGAACACTTTATCAAACAAAAACATCCACAACACCCAAACAGAAGACAGACAGAGATGAACCCAACCATAGAGAGCATTGAAAGAAACACTGCAGAAATTTTCTGCAGCCAATTACAGCTCTGTTAGTATGCCTGACCATTTGGTGTCTTCAACGTTTTATCGAGGACAAACTGTAACATTGGGTTTTGACCAAACACGTCGCTCCAACGCTTCAAATTTGCATAAAGTAGAGCTCAACTTTTTCTAGCGCTCCTGTTGCAGGGTTCTCGCCGCTCATCTTCCCACAATCCCCCGCACATTTCCCTGCGTGCCCTCGGTTAAAACTAATGGGGCCGGAACTTCTCACGACAAATTCATTGTTGGTGAAAACCCAGTGTAACAAAGTCATCCTCTACACCCCAAACTAAATCGCCATGCCAAATTTTTTTTTTTTTTAAATGACACTATTTTAACACTCTGTAGTTTAACTACAACTGACCTTCTTGAGGATGTACCAGACCCCAACCACAGTGCTGATGACCAGGCAGATCATGTCCTTGGTGTCAAACTCATAGTTGACAATTTCTGTGGGAGGGAGCGTCATCATTGACAAACATCCAGCTATTCATAAAACATACATGCTTTTACAGGGTATTTACCATATTACTGTTCCTAGCTCTTTCATTCCATTTCATCCTTACCTTCTTTGGTCTCTCCTGAGCCCTGAGTGAAAAGCAGCTGGTACTGCTTGATGGGAATGTTCGCAGGGAAGATCCTGTTCATGAAGGGACTAATCGAGAGAGGCAGAAATTATGTTGAGACAGGCTATATAATATAAGTCATCTAACGTGAAAGGAGATCTTAATTAATAAAGTGATATGAAATAAATCAAGCCTCTCACCTCATTGTATGAGACAGTGCCAAAATCCCCAGGACAAAGAAATACATTGACAGCAGCAAGTTGATGTACTCTTGTGAGAAAATCTGATTGAAACGAGGCAAATTCATTTAGTATTACGAATTCCACCCTTCTCCACAGTATAACACCACTAGCCTCTCTCGCTCTTGATCAGGGAGCTGAAAAAAGTGAATCAATAAGGACAGCATGCATGATGTGATCATGGGGTGCAAGCAATGAGTAACACAGATAAGGTAAAGCAGAGGTACAGCGATATGTGGGAGGTTGGAGGGGAAAGCAGTAGCTTATTCAAATGTAATAATGCACGAAACGATTCAGGACAAAGCATAGGAAGTGTTGCGAGTGATGATGCTCACTTTGAAGAAGAGGTAGAGGCCGAAGAGGGTGCAGCTGGCGATTATGGGGAACCGTGCAGCATCTCTGCCTGTGATGGTCTCTGGCATGTCTGAGGAGTTCTGGGAAGAGACAGAAACAAGGGTTGAGTGGACAAGAATGCATACAACACACACACACTTCCTAAGTACCTTCAAAAACACACAAAAGCATAAACATTCTCAAAGCACATGGCCAAAGTTCCTCTTCAGAGAGAAAGCACTAGAAGTACAAGCACTAGACCATATCAATATCAACCTGTCTCTTACTAAATCACAGTCATAACCTTTAGTGCCTCATCTCATCACAGACTAATTCTAGTTCTTCACAAAATAAGTAGTTAGGTCACATGTTTGTGTCCCACTAGACATAAACCTATCTGAATGAAATTAGCTAATCTGCACAGGGAATATAATTAAAATGGGTCATTGTGGTGCGATGAGTAGCAAGTAACAAGACAGGACTGCAACGAACGAGCGATTCATTCTAAAGACCACATCTCCAGTTGATACTAGATAGAGGCCTTTAACATATCACCTTCAGTGTCAGTTTCTTCTATAGCACCGTCCTTGAACCCTTTCAAAGTTCACCCAACCTGTTCAGTGTGATTCTGGTCAAGGGGACTTGGCCTGTACACGACAGGACCCACATCCTCATTGATTGGGCACAAAGCAGGACTATGCTGAGGCCCAAACCTTGACACTTGGTGCCTAATAACCAAAATGATTTTACACACAAATGGGAGACAATACACACAGCGACACACTGTCATGAAGCATCTTGAAGATTGCCACGAACAATGAGGTGTCAGTATGAGAGGAAAAATATGTTTAAATAAAAATACTGTCGACTGACAGTGCGTGTTCTGAGTATCAGTTCTAATACTCACTCTGTACTCATAATCGCAACCATTTTCTCCAGCAACCTAAGGATGAAATAAGTGTTCAGAAAGTGATAAGCTGGGTATGCAGTAAACATATAGTAGGTCATCTATAGTAAGCACCAGGGAAGAGTCGAGCTGAGGCAGCAACCAACCACACAGGAAGGACTGCAGCAGGGTACCAGTTAGTTCACAACCACCAGAAAAGTTACTTAATTTCACACCACTCAAAAAGCCTGTTAACAGTCATGTCAACAGACAACCAAGTCATGCATCATCATCATCCCTTTCCCTCCACCACTGACTAAAAGACCAATAGTGATGGCTGTTTGACACGTGTAGTTGTGAAAATGATTAGCATATTCCTACTATACATTGAGCAAGTGTCAGAAGTGCTTCGGAGAAAAGAATAGGCTAGGGCGTGGCTAGAAATTAACTGAGAAGCAATGGAAATGGGTTTACCTAAACGTATCCACTCATGTCAAAACAAATAAAAATCGCCTAAACCCTTGCACACGTCTCTCCATCACCTACTAAAGACTTGGCAGTGACAACCTGGCTGAAATGAATGAACAACATCATGCCAGCTAGCTAGATGGCATGATTAAAAATAACATTGACCACTCAACAAAAACAATCTAACCAGTAAATTAAGCAAGCAAACACTCAGGCAAATCGGGTTAACATATGGTTCATGGCAGCCCCAGTCAAGGCCTGCCAGTCATTCATTCCTGATGTTAGCTAGCTAGCCATGCCTAGCTAACTGGCTAGCTACATCAGACTTGTCTGGATATGGAACAGAAAGACTGACTGTGTAATGTGAGTGACATCTGGCTAGTGCTGCATGAGACTTGTGTGCGAGACACTTGACAGCTGAATGAGGATCGTTGCATCCTTTGTTTATGGCCCAACAACAGGATCCAACAGTTTAGCGCTTCCCACTGTTAGCTGCGTAAACTACCTAGCTACTGTTAGTTAGCTAGCTACTTGTACATTGCTATAATGTTAACGTTACCTTGCTTTTGCCACAGTTGACTGACCGCAGTGCACCGAAGAAGATGGGCAACAGAGCCATAAAAACAAGGCTGCCATATGCCAGTGCCGTTCCCTCCGGTGTCGCCACAAACTTGGCCACAGTCGCGTTGACAGCGTCGGTACCATTTGAATCGGTAGAATTCAGGCCATCCAGAATGAGAGGTGAAGTTTCGCTGGGTAAGACCGATCCTTGATCAACATCTGCCATGTTTGCAAGTTGTCCAACCCAAAGGAGACGTGTATACTGTTTTCGATCTATGAAGACTGGTCGTTTCTCATTTAAGAACGTTCTCTTTTGCTAAGGCCACGTTCCCTATCTCTTTGCCAATTGAAACACCTCTTCCTTGTTCTTGTTCTTCGGTGGGGTTTATCGGCGGTTGGCATCCAACGTTATGGTGCATTACCGCCGCTTACTGTAGTGGAGTGTGGGCCAGAGACAGAGAGAAACTAAATCCTACCGGCCAGCACCGTTGTTCTTAAAAAATATATATATTTTTGAGACTATATCTAATGACATTCTACTCAATATACTCTTTAAACTAATTTCCTGTATCCACTTCTCCCTCATACTAAATCTCAGCCTCTCTCTCCCTCTGACACTGTGTGCTTGTTTAGCCAGTACATCAACTGCCTCGTTCCCCTCCACCCCCACATGGGCTGGGACCCAAGTAAATCTTATCTGTATACCCATCTGTCTAATATTTCCATGGGTTTGTAGCACCTCATCAAGCGGATCTTGTCTGCTAGTTGATCTAAATGACTGGAGACTCATCAACACTGCACATGAATCAGAGCAATTAACCACTCTGGCTGGCTTGACTTCCTCCACCCACTGCAAGGCCCAACAGTATGGCCATCAGCTCCGCCGTATATACAGCCAGATGATCTGTAATACGTTTTCTGACTTCCACCCCACATTCCTGAACTACAAATACTGACCCAGCACATCCTGTCCTTGGATATTTTGAACCATCTGTGTAAATGGCCACAAAATCCTGATACACATTATCCAGACACCTCTTAAACAAATCAGATGGATCAACACCCTCCCTATCTTTCTTTGGTCTCTCCAACACTTCTAGATCAACTACTGGAGTTGGCAGTAGCCATGATGGATTCACAGGAATAACTACTGTTGGACTAAACTCCCTTTTATACAATCCCATTTCCTTCGCCTGGATATTACCCACCCACCCAAAGCTTGTGTTCTGTCTTCGCTCATGTTCCCAGCATACCTGTAAAATCCCTTTTGCAGGATGAGAAACCCCATGTCCCTGTAGGTTGATCCAACAATTAATTGCCAGCTGCTGTCTCCTAATCTGCAATGACATATCCCCCATCTCCACCTGTAGTGCAGACACTGGGGACGTCCGAAATGCCCCACTACATATTCTGAGTCCTTGCCCCTGTATGACACCTAGCCTTTCCAATGATGTCCGGGTTGCTGAACCATAAGCTATACTGCCATAGTCTACTCCTGCCCCGTCAGACAGCGCATCACATTTAGCACCTTCTTACACTTTCCCACCAATCTCTCAATGTGTTCTGCCCAGGTCAGTCTAGTGTCAAAGTATACCCCAAGGAACCTGAAGGCCCCTACCCTCTCCAAGTTTCTCACATATAACCTCAAGCATACCTCATCTCCCACCTTCCTCCTGGTAAAGAACACTGTCTTGAGTTTTCTCTACAGGGAACCTGAATCCCCACATTAATGCCTGTAGCTCTGCCTCATCAATTGCTTCCTGTATTGCACATTTCTTCCCCTCTTCCATAAGGCCCCATCATCTGCAAATAACGACCTCCCAATGTCCAACTGTACCTGAGAGTAAACATCATTGATCATGACTGAGAACAACAGAGGACATGCTCCCAATGTGGTGTTCCGTTCTCTTCCTTGTTGGTTCACTTGCTGTCAATAAGTAGTTTCAAACCAGTACTTAACACCACCTAGTGGTACGGATTGTTGTTTTGGAGCAAATACTTTTTTATATATACCGTTGAAGTCAGAAGTTTACATACACTTAAGTTGGAGTCATTAAAACTCATTTTTCAACCACTCCACAAATGTCTTTATAACAAACTATAGTTTTGTCGAGTCGGTTAGGACATCAACTTTGTGCACGACACAAGTAATTTTTCCAACAATTGTTTACAGACAGATGATTTTACTTATAATTCACTGTATCACAATTCCAGTGGGTCAGAAGTTTACATACACTAAGTTGACTGTGCCTTTAAACAGCTTGGAAAAATCCAGAAATTATGTCATGGCTTTAGAAGCTTCTGATAGGCTAATTGACATCATTTGAGTTAATTGGAGGTGTACCTGTGGCTGTATTTCAAGGCCTATCTTCAAACTCAGTGCCTCTTTGCTTGACACCATGGGAAAACTTTAGACATCAACAAGTCTGGTTCATCCTTGGGAGCAATTTCCAAACGCCTGAAGGTACCACGTTCATCTGTACAAACAATAGTACGCCAGTATAAACCCCATGGGACCACACAGCATCATACCGCTCAGGAAGGAGACGCGTTCTGTCTCCTAGAGATGAACGTATTTTGGTGCGAAAAATGCAAATCAATCCCAGAACAACAGCAAAGGACCTTGGGAAGATGCTGGAGGAAACAGGTACAAAAGTATCTATATCCACAGTAAAACGAGTCCTAAATCGACATAACCTGAAAGGCCACTCAGCAAGGAAGAAGTCACTGCTCCAAAACCACCCTAAAAAAGCCAGACTACGGTTTGCAACTGCACATGGGGACAAAAGATCATACTTTTTGGAGAAATGTCCTCTGGTCTGATGAAACAAAAATAGAACTGTTTGCCATGACCATTGTTATGTTTGGAGGAAAAAGGGGAGGCTTGCAAGCTGAAGAACACCATCCCAACCGTGAAGCACGAGGGTGGCAGCGCTTTGCTACAGGAGGGACTGGTGCACTTCACAAAATAGATGGCATCATGAGGGAGGAAAATGATGTGGATATATTGAAACAACATCTCAAGACATCAGTCGGGAAGTTAAAGCTTGTTTGTAAATGGATCTTCCAAATGGACAATAACCCCAAGCACACTTCCAAAGTTGTGGCAAAATTGCTTAAGGACAACAAAGTCAAGGTATTGGAGTGGCCATCACAAGGCCCTGAACTCAATCCTATAGAAAATTGTGGGCAGAACTGAAAAAGCATGTGTGAGCAAGAAGGCCTACAAACCTGATTCAGTTTTACCAGCTGTCAGGAGGAATGGGCCAAAATTCACCCAACTTATTGTGGGAAGCTTGTGGAAGGCAACCCGACACGTTTGACCCAAGTTAAACGAAACGCTACTAAATACTAATTGAGTTTGTAAACTTCTGACTCACTGGGAATGTGATGAAAGAAATAGAAGCTGAAAGAAATCATGCTCTATTATTCTGACATTTCTGTTCTTGAAATAAAGGGATGATCCTAACTGACCTAAGACAGGAGATTCTTACTAGGATTAAATGTCAGGAATTGTGAAAAACTGTGTTTAAATGTATTTGGCCAAGTGTAAGTGTGAACTTCCGACTTCAACTGTATATACAGTGCCTTGCGAAAGTATTCGGCCCCCTTGAACTTCGCAACCTTTTGCCACATTTAAGGCTTCAACCATAAAGATATAAAACTGTATTTTTGTGACGAATCAACAACAAGTGGGACACAATCATGAAGTGGAACGACATTTATTGGATATTTCAAACTTTTTTAACAAATCAAAAACTGAAAAATTGGGCGTGCAAAATTATTCAGCCCCCTTAAGTTAATACTTTGTAGCGCCACCTTTTGCTGCGATTACAGCTGTAAGTCGCTTGGGGTATGTTTCTATCAGTTTTGCACATCGAGAGACTGAAATTTTTCCCATTCCTCCTTGCAAAACAGCTCGAGCTCAGTGAGGTTGGATGGAGAGCATTTGTGAACAGCAGTTTTCAGTTCTTTCCACAGATTCTCGATTGGATTCAGGTCTGGACTTTGACTTGGCCATTCTAACACCTGGATATGTTTATTTTTGAACCATTCCATTGTAGATTTTGCTTTATGTTTTGGATCATTGTCTTGTTGGAAGACAAATCTCTGTCCCAGTCTCAGGTCTTTTGCAGACTCCATCAGGTTTTCTTCCAGAATGGTCCTGTATTTGGCTCCATCCATCTTCCCATCAATTTTAACCATCTTCCCTGTCCCTGCTGAAGAAAAGCAGGCCCAAACCATGATGCTGCCACCACCATGTTTGACAGTGGGGATGGTGTGTTCAGGGTGATGGGCTGTGTTGCTTTTACGCCAAACATAACATTTTGCATTGTTGCCAAAAAGTTCAATTTTGGTTTCATCTGACCAGAGCACCTTCTTCCACATGTTCGGTGTGTCTCCCAGGTGGCTTGTGGCAAACTTTAAACAACACTTTTTATGGATATCTTTAAGAAATGGCTTTCTTCTTGCCACTCTTCCATAAAGGCCAGATTTGTGCAATATACGACTGATTGTTGTCCTATGGACAGAGTCTCCCACCTCAGCTGTGGATCTCTGCAGTTCATCCAGAGTGATCATGGGCCTCTTGGCTGCATCTCTGATCAGTCTTCTCCTTGTATGAGCTGAAAGTTTAGAGGGACGGCCAGGTCTTGGTAGATTTGCAGTGGTCTGATACTCCTTCCATTTCAATATTATCGCTTGCACAGTGCTCCTTGGGATGTTTAAAGCTAGGGAAATCTTTTTGTATCCAAATCCGGCTTTAAACTTCTTCACAACAGTATCTCGGACCTGCCTGGTGTGTTCCTTGTTCTTCATGATGCTCTCTGCGCTTTTAACGGACCTCTGAGACTATCACAGTGCAGGTGCATTTATACGGAGACTTGATTACACACAGGTGGATTGTATTTATCATCATTAGTCATTTAGGTCAACATTGGATCATTCAGAGATCCTCACTGAACTTCTGGAGAGAGTTTGCTGCACTGAAAGTAAAGGGGCTGAATAATTTTGCACGCCCAATTTTTCCGTTTTTGATTTGTTAAAAAAGTTTGAAATATCCAATAAATATCGATCCACTTCATGATTGTGTCCCACTTGTTGTTGATTCTTCACAAAAAAATACAGTTTTATATCTTTATGTTTGAAGCATGAAATGTGGCAAAAGGTCACAAAGTTCAAGGGGGCCGAATACTTTCGCAAGGCACTGTATATATATATTTATATTTATGCACAATAAAAAAAGTACAAAAACAGAAATATACAAGAGTACATAAACAGACTGGGTATCAGCAATGATTTGGTCAAGACCTTTAAGTCTTTCTGCAAAGATGGATGCAAGTAGCTTTCCATCATTGTTCATTCATGTGATTTGTCTCCAATTTTTAACATTATAGGATCCGTGTTTAGTTTGGGGATTACAGAAACGAGGCCTTGTGTCATAGAAACAGGCAGGACCCCTAAATCAATTGCTTCCTTAAAGACATTAAATAGAAATTCAACAATATCCTCCTGAAAATATGTATAATAAGGCCATTATTCTCTGGAGATCTCTTTAACTTGCTGATACATTGTTTTATTTCATTGATAGAAATCAATTCAGAGGCATCCTAATCCCATTTCGAAAAGTGTCCTAGCTAGGTAAATTATAGTCTACATAGTTTTCAATACATGTTTTATTCAAATAATATGTACAGTACAGGCATGGAACATTTTAAACACATTTAGTGACAATGTTGAAACCACATTATTATAGAATGTCTTAACCTATAAAATGTAACTTGAAATATTTACAACTATGCATTTACAAAGTATAATATTTATTTCTCTGTTATTAAAAGCAAAGATTATTGACAGAAGTGGGGGCTTCAGGAAGCTGTAGCCTTCCATTCAAGATGTGAGTCAAATACCTGAAACAGGATGTCAGCGCAAATGGGGATCAGTAACCCATCACCAGAGCAAATTCATAGATATGTTGGGAAAAAGGAGATGAGGGACATTTTGCCATCAACTAACTCATGTAGTGATAATGTTGCTGCCTCTTAATGTCTTAAATCTTTATGCAATCTCAAGGGGACCAGCCAAAGATGTAATCATCACTGCATTAGAGCAGTGGTTTTCAAACCTCTTCTCGGGGACCCCCAGCAGTTCCCTATATTAGGCTAGCACACCTGATTAAACTTGTCAACTAATCATCAAGACCTTGATTAGATTAATCAGGTTAGCTAGTTCAGGGCTACAACAAAATTCTTAAGCGTCTAGGTGTCCCCGAAGAGGTTTGTGAACCCCTGCATGAGAGGACGAGCTGCTCGTGGAATTTTTAGATGTAAATAGCATAGAATGAATTATATTGCTATGGTTCATACTTCAGAGAAGGCCCTCAGTCCTTCTCACAGCACACTGGTCGAATGTAAGATGTGCAGGACGTAGGTTATGACAGAGACTGCGATTAGAAGGAGAGGCTGAACCTGAGCTTGAAGCTGCCCCGACGATTTAGTCTTCAGCTCCACTTCCACAGGGAAGTGGTCACTCACTTCCAGAACCTGAAATGACGAACTGAGTTTATTCTGTGTCATGATATCTATGACAGAAGAAAAATACATTAAAAAATACAACTTTGGCATTCCTGGCATGGTGCAGCTTTTCCTGTGGGCTTTTTGAGATGGAAAAGGGTTTGAAACGCTAAAACACATGATAAAATATTGTTTGAAAAGAGTATTACCATTTCCTTTGAGAGTTTATACTCCTTGGCGATGTTGAAGACCCGAGCTGAATAAGGTTTGATGGCCTTTAAGAAGGGCTGTCCGTGTACCACAATCCTAAGAAAAACTAAGTGTCAAGTCAATAGAGCTGAATAGTAATATGTTATTGTATCCATCAAAGCAGAATGTATATAATCAAAATAATCCCTAATTCAAAGAATGTATAATTTAAGTGTAGCTCATTTTCTAATTTCCACCCACCTGTCATAGGCGCAGCTGGTGAGGTCTCCAACAGTGGTGTCCACCTTGTCCCCGATCAACCAGAAGAATCCAGGGTTTGAGAACAGTCTGATGTTTGCCTTGTCCTGCCTTGTCATGTGCCCACAACCAGCATTGAAGGCTCCAAGGAACATCACTTTCTATAGGACACAGTGGCATTACATTGGTGTAGGTTAGATATGTGGATAATATAGCATGACAGATAAAACAGTAATTGAATTCATCTTACTATAACCAAACAAAAACACCAACGGGTAGTTGAAATTGTTCTCCCAGTCTTGTCATGTCTCACCTCAGTATTCCACTTCCTTTGTATTTCCTCAAAGACATCATAAAGCTTGTCAATCTCCTTGATTGCGTCAGAGGCCGTAGTGTGCAGTGGGATCAGAGCAAAGTCTCCTATCACTGTTCAGAGGAAGATCATTAGTTATCAAAACAGCACAAATTGAATTTCAATTCTCATGAACTTAAAAAGAACCAACCTGTTTCCTTGGCTTGGAATCTAACAACAAAGGGGTCTCTGGAGAAAGCATCCACACCCCCTTCCTTTTTGTCAGCGTACTGGTACCTATCTGTCAACTCTACAGTCTCATTCCTGTGGAGAGGCATTTAGTTATAGCATCATTCACTTGGGCTTAAAGTTAAGCAGGGTGACAGATAGTTAAAGAGTAGGACAGGGGAGGCAGCATATTTAGGAGGTTTTAAATGATTGCAAGTTTACGTCATGAGAATAGCATTTGTAAATTAATGTGATGTAAGAGCTCTGAAATATATACAGATTTGAGTCATTTAGCAGACAACACTAATTGCTCCTGTAAGTCGATCTGGATATGTCCCTTGCTCAAGGGCCCATCGACAGATCTTTCACCTAGTCAGCTCAGGATTCAAATATATAATGTAAAAATAATGGTCTCTCTTACCGGTACAGATAGACATATTGCTCCTGGTCTTCAGGTGTCCGCCCCAGACCTCCACTGGCAACATACTTATAGTGATATTGGTCATCATATCTAAGACAAAATGAACAAAAGGGGTCGGAGACCATAAATTAAGTGAAAAAAAGTCTAGCATAAATAAAGAATTTCTTTATAACTCAAATCAATTTATTCCAAGTGCATTTAACAACAGCCTCAATACACAATACAATCAAAGAGGAATCAAACAAATAAAACAAGTTAGCGTGAATGATTGAACGGTGCATCTGGTAGAGTATTAGATACCTGTTACAGCATATAGATTCTACTGTACCTAGTACTGTATCTGTTGAGTCTCCCCAACAGAGCTTTGGTGGCTTTGCCCTGTAGGTCTTTTACCTCCTGAAGAAGACAGATGTCACAGCGAGACACAACCTGTGGACAATCAACCAACAAGGTCAGAACATGAATGTCTAACAATCACTGAAAAATAACTAGATTATATAGCTGTGCTTCACTCTGTTGATCTACATGCGTGCAGGTGAAGTGGGATTTTTGGTGCAGCGGACACCTTTTTGGTAACATGATAGCCTTGCCGGTCCCAATCACAAGGGGGCGATAGCAAAGTTGTTATTTTGTCTTCTCATTTTGTGAAAGCAAGGAAGAGTCGCCTTCCCTTGGTAGTAGTAGCAGCTAGCTTTAGCCTGGCTAAAAACATAGCAAGCTAGCTACAGTAGCCTTTTTAGCTTCTTACATTATCATGTGAAATAATCATATTTATAAAGAAAAATAATATGCCCTGGCAAATATTTGTATAATTGCCAGTGTAACCTAAAACACTATCCGAGTGACCTGCTGCTGGTATATTCATTCCCATTTCAGATAAAAAATAAAATGGCATGTTTCGGTCATGAGAAAAAAAAAAGCACATGGCTAGCTAGTTGGCTACAGCACGTAATACAACCCATGGATCAAATCCTGAATGCTGATTGGTTAAAACCGCATTCCAATCGGTATCTACTTTCACAAATTATCGCCGGCTAAAGCCATGTCGTTAAAATGCTTGTTTATTCTGTTCCACCAGACTGCGCAATCCACGGTCTCATCAGCCTAGCCAGGCAATTTATGAACTCGAGCTCCACTATAAAAAGCATTTAGACATTATCTTTAAAATAATAATAATTGTCTGTCTCTCCGACATTTGCAACATTGTTTCAATATTCAAATTCGATCTAGCTGTTGCATAGTAATGAACGTGTCAGAAGACGGGAAGAGACGACAGGCAGCTTTTCTCAGCCAGTCGAAATCACGACTCAGCATAATTTTTATAGATATACAGTGCATTCGTAAAGTATTCAGACCCCTTGACCTTTTCCACACTTTGTTACACCATATTCTAAAATGGATTACATTAATTGCTTCCCCTCAATCTACACACAATACCTCATAATGACAAAGCGAAAAAAGGGTTAGAAATGTTTGCCAATGTATTTAAAATAAAATAAAACTGAAATAACTTAAGTATTCAGACCCTTTGCTATGGCTCGACATTGAGCTCAAGTGCATCCTGTTTCCATTGATCATCCTTGAGATGTTTCTACAACTTGATTGGAGTCCACTTGTGGTAAATTAAATTGATTGGACATGATTTGGAAAGGCACAGACCGATTCCACAGTTGACAGTGCATGTCAGAGCAAAAACCAAGCCACGAGGTCGAAGGAATTGTCCGTAGAGCTCCGGGACAGGATTGCGTGGAGTCACAGATCTGGGGAAGGGTACAAAAAAAATAATGTCTGCAGCATTGAAGGTCCCCAAGAACACAGTGGCCTCCATCATTCTTAAATGGAAGAAATTTGGAACCACCAAGACTCTTCCTAGAGCTGGCCGCCCAGCCAAACTGCGCAATCAGGGGAGGTGGGCCTTGGTCAGGGAGGTGACCAAGAACCCAATGGTCACTCTGGCAGAGCTCCAGAGTTCCTCTGTGGAGATGGAAGAACCACCATTTCTGCAGCACACCACCAAATCAGGCCTTTATGGTAGAGTGGCCAGACGGAAGCCACTCCTCAGTAAAAATGCACGACAGCCCGCTTGGAGTTTGCCAAAAGGCACCTTAAGGTCTATCAGACCATGAGAAACAAGATTTTCTGGCCTGATGAAACCAAGATTGAACTCTTTGGCCTGAATGCCACACTTCACGTCTGGAGGAAACCTGAGCCCTCATTTATCAATGTTGCGTATGAACAGGAATGTTTGTAAACCATGCGTGTGATCATTTAAGCAAAGTGTGGGATTTATCCATTTGTACTTATACTTGAGAATGTGTGTAAATTTAAGCACACCTCTGACCGTGCGTACACACAACACCTTGTGGTAGAAAAGTCAAACTGCTTATGAAATGCCATCCACCAAATGGAGAAAAGAGTGACATTCTGGACCAAATCAGAAATTATGAACAAACAAGATGAATACATCAATAGTTTATTCATGTATTTATTTTATAGACACTTAAGCTACTAATAGTTCTCAGGGTGCTATCGAATTCATAAACATGAAACCATTTAATAATAAAGTCAATTAGAAAGAGAGTGGAATGTAAGGTTGGAGGCAATTTAGTTAAACCAGTTAAATAATATAAAAGGCAACACTGAGGCATGGTGACTTGTCCAAAATGGCAAATCTTGCATTTCTGGAGGATCTGGCACAAGCTGCATTATGCAGGGAGCGTGTTTTCAATGAGCGTGTGGTTTTTCTCCTGAGAGTGACTTATTGGCTTATTAGTAGATTTTCTTTTCCAAGGCATATTTTATTGTATCTCTGCAACCAACTCTCTCCAGTATTAGAAAGGGAGATGAAATGCACCAATTGCATCCTAGTGCATACCAAAGTCCTCTCCACCCTGGGATTTTTGGCCACAGGAACATTCCAGCGGGAGATTGAGGATCGGTCTGGCATTACACAATGAGATGAATATTGCCTGCAGTCCTTCATGGCATTATTTCATTGACCCCACAATACATACAGTTTCCATACACTGCTGTGCAACAAGCCAGAGTGAAAAGGGATTTCCATACCATAGCTAGATTTCTCAATGCGTTTGAGTAATTGACTGCACCCACATCGCAATAAAAGCACCATCATTGAACAAATTCAACAGAAAAGGTTTCCATTCTGTCAATGTGCAGGTCATCGGTGATTCACATTTGGCTTTGTTGAATGTAGTGGCCAAATGGGACACATGACTCATTCAGTTCAGTCAGCCTTAACCTCCAGGAAGGAGCTGTTGAGGATGGATGGCTTATGTTTTATTTGCCATGTTAGACCTCTACTGGGAAACAATATCTGCATGTTGTGTTCATAACTGCAGGAGACTGGGGCTACCCATTAAAAACCATGGCTGATGACTCCCCTCACAAACCAACAAGAGGCAAGGTACAACCAAGCCCGTGCATGCACAAGAACAGTGGAGCACACCATAGGCCTGCTGAAAGGGCACTGGCTGTGCTTGTCTGGGACAGGAGGCACACTGCAATACCAGCCTAGCAAGGTTTGCCTCTGAAATTACATTCCTTCAAATGCCATTACATGAATGTAATACAATGTGCAAATTCCTTTTTAGGTTTGCTACATTGTCAAGGCTGGCAGTGTGCTCCACAACATTGCAATAAAAAAAATGGCATTCCACTGAATGATCCACCCAGACCGGATGAGCCCATGCCTGACAGGGAGCGTTTCCCCACCACCCATAGCCCTGGCACTGAGGACAAGAGTCAATATCATACAACGGTTTTAGGTATCTGTTCTTCCAAATATTGTAATCAAATTGACAAGGAAAACGCATTTACATTTCACCAGAATTTGTCTCACATGTTTGACACAATCAACAAGTTCTTTCAATGATTGATTTCTCTCTCAGGCCGTTGCATACATCCTCCAGCTGCTGTTTGAGTCCAAGAATTGATGTGTTGATCTCCTCGTTGTTTCAGGACTGCGTCATGAGGCACAGCTGAAGCGCTCGCCAAAGAGGACACCCTTCTGTGAAGATTTCATGTTTTGTTATATTTATTGTCAAGAAAAAAATATTTAGATGTGGTCCATGTTTGAATACGGTTGTGAAAATAAATCTCAACTTACCATCAGTTGGTTTGTCTGGTATTCCTTTAGGGTCTAGGAGAGGGTCCTCAGTATCACCATCACAAATGATGCCAGACACTGAGGTCTCTCCAATTATGCTGCCAATGTGCTGGTCCATAGCAGACAGTGAAGAGTCACTCTGCCCTCCTCATGTTGCACTTATCCCTTTTGTGGATCATTCTTTTTGTTGTTGTTGCTGCTGCTGCTGCATGTTTTCAAACCAAACCATTTCTTTTTTATTTCATTAACTGTTTCTGCACTCAGATGAGGCAGAAGTTACCACAGCTCTAACCTGCTCCCAAGCAATATTTATTTATTTATTATTATTTGACAAGCCATTGCTGAGGGCTCCAAAAGTATGGCTTGTTTGACTTCCACTTCGGTGATCAAAAGTTCTATTTCTGCGTCTGATTATGATTTCTCCATGTTGGTGGACAGAAATCAGTGACATTTCTTGCAGTTTTAAAAAGGGAAGGTTTGTGACCATAAATGGTCATTTAGGGCAGTTAGTTATGTAAATGAGACTTCAAGTGCACTAGCACAGTGTTTTAGAATGTGTCGGATTTATCAAGGCAAAATACTTACAGATGTGTGTACATCAAGCGTACGAGCAATTGATAAATACTAACTTCATTGTACTTGCAAACATTTAAAATCTTCTTATGAGTTAATTTAGAAGCATTTCTATGTAACATTGATAAATGAGGGCTCTGGCACCATCCTGTGACGCATGGTGGTGGCATCATCATGCTGTGGGGATGTTTTTCAGTGACAGGGACTGAGACAAGTCAGGATTGAGGCAAAGATGAACGGAGCGAAGTACAGAGAGATCCTTGATGAAAACCTGCTTCAGAGCGCTCAAGATCTCAGACTGGGGTGAAGGTTCACCTTCCAACAGGACAAGGACCCTAAGCGCACTGCCAAGACAATGCAGGAGTGGCTTCCGGACAAGTCTGAATGTCCTTGAGTCGCCCAGCCAGAGCCCGGACTTGAACATCTTTGGAGACCTGAAAATAGCTGCGCCGCGATGCTCCCCATTCAACCGGACAGAGCTTGAGAGGATCTGCAGAGAAGAATGGGAGAAACTCCCCAAATACAGGTGTGCCAAGCTTGTAGGGTCCTACCCAATACGACTCGAGGCTGTAATCGCTGCCAAATGTGCTTCAAAGTAGTGAGTAAAGGGTCTGAATACTTATGTAAATGTGATAGTTTTTTAAAAAAGTAATACATTTGCAAATATATACAAAGAAATATCAATAGAAAACAGGTAAAACGAAACGAAGTGCAGCTCATTTGCAGTATTTCCAGCTTCCGTGTTAGCTGTGTTGTTGGCTAGCTCCTGAACAACAGTTTCTTTCAGACAGAGCACATGTTCTATGCCAGGTGAAATCGTGCCTCATTAGCTCATTGTTATAGATGTATCCAAATAAATGTCACTAGAAAACAGCTTAAACAAATGCAAATACTTTGTTGTTATTCTGGCTTCACTGTTTGACGTGACTAAGGGGTAAGAACAGTACCAGCCTGTATGGCAATAGAACATTTAGAACGAATGACTGGGTCGTGTCCATAGATACAGAACAAAAACACTGAATAACTGTCACTTCTCTGGCAACCGAACCGATAGAACAAACGACCAGCTGGCTTGTGTAACAACCCTAGATGTGTCAGGACTATCTTGTGGAAGGATGAATTTTTTTGATGAATTTATTCATACTTAAATTCATGAAAATATGTACATCATTATTTGATTATGTTGGTAACCTGTTGTATATATCCTCGAAGCCAGTGCTCGGAGGATATATTGGCACAGTTTGCCAGCCCAAGACGAACAGTGCCAATATATCCTCCAAACACCAGCTTCTCTGGCATTATCACTTTACACCATTTCACAATAGCCTCTAAATCACTAGTTATTACTCCGAAACAAAATACCTTTTGGTGTGGATTCTTGTGGTTTGGTTTACGGTTTGAACAGTTGCTGAAATTATATTTGGTTATCAAGGCAAAATAGGCTAATTTGAGGAATAGCCTATAGATCAGATCAAGGAACCAAGCGACAACACTAACCCCATGGCTGCAGAAGAAATTATGCAACATGTCGACATTTTCGGGTAGTAAAAAAGTATGTCTAAGTGTATTCCAAGGAGCCCCCCCTTTTGTGACGAAAAACGACATTGCAACACGCCAAATCTTGCGTCTGCAAAGAGCTTGCAGTAAGTAAAAAAATGTAATGGCAAAAATGTACATTTCCTCCTATATAGAAATAACCAAAAGTAACTGCTTTTAATGATAAGAACATGCATCAACTTGGCATCATTGGAAAGAAAACACCTGAGAGATAAGGAAATGGTAAGACCATAGATAGAATCAAGCACACAAACCAACCATGTTATTTTTTTTGTCATCTTTACATGGACAAGCTATAAGTCAATTATTGATGAATAGTGCTGGAAACAGATGCCTTCCACAAGTAAAAAAAAACATTGGGAAAAAACCCGGGATTAATAGACAACAGCTAGAACTTCAGACGTTTTAGTAAGAGGTGTCAGGTGTGGTCAAGGGACATCGCCAAGTGTTCCCTCAACCTCTCCAAAGTATGTAAATAAGGTATTTCCACTGCTATTACACATTGAATAAGCCTGAAAGTTATTGGTCGCTAATAAAAACACAATTTCCACAATATCAACCTCTCTGTGTGGAGGTGTCAGGGGACAATCTTTTAACCTCTCCAAAGTGTCCGAATAGTATGATCATTACACAGGTGCACTGTGCTGGGGACAATAAAAGGCCACTCTATAATGTACAGTTTTGTTACAACACAATGCCACAGATGTCTCAAGTTGAGGGAGTGTACAATTGGTATGCTGACAGCAAGAATGTCCATCAGATCTGTTCCCAGAGAATTGAATGTTCATTTCTCTACCATTAGCTGCCTCCAATGTCATTTTAGAGAATTTGGCAGTACATCCAACCAACCTCACAACCCCAGACCACGTGTAATCACACCAGCCCAGGACCTCCACATCCGGCTTCTTCACCTGCGGGATCGTCTGAGACCAGCCACCTGGACAGCTGATGAAACTGAGGAGTAATTCTGTCTGTAATAACGCCCTTTTGTGGGGGAAAACTACTTCTGATTGGCTGGGTCTGACTCCCAACTGGGTGGGACAATGCCTTCCCAGGCCCACCCCTGGCTGCGCCCCTGCCCAGTCAAGTGAAATCCATAGATAAGGACCTAATGAATTCATTTCAAATGACTGATTTCCTTATATGAACTCTAACTCAGTAATCGTAAGCTCTCTCACACACAAAATTAATAAACAGTATGGAAATATTATTAAAGTGATCAGTGATTCCATGTCTATGTACTTAGGGCAGCAGCATCTAAGGTGCAGGGTTGAGTAACCGGCTAGTGACAGTGACTAAGTTCAGGGCAGGGTACTGGCTAATGATGGCTATTTAACAGTTTTATAGCCTTAACCTCTATGGGATCGATGTCCCATCAGCGAGACGGTTGAGCTAACGTAGGCTAACCTTTTTGCTGAGTTTACTAGTGAAATGCATAGCACTCAGAATTAAAAAGGTTTTACCAGGTATTGTTCATCCTGATCAGACACGTTTTTTACATAGACAATACATTGGAGATAATATGCGACTACTAGAAATAATAGAACATGAAACATCTAAGAAGCCAGGCCTGGTATTTATAGCGGATATTGAAAAGACCTTTGATAAAGACTGGATTTTATTTATAAATGCGTGGAGCCTCTTATAAAATGGGTAAAAGTAATGTATAGCAACCAGAGGTGTAAAATGGTAAATAGCGGCAACTTCTCAGAGAGTTTTGAATCATCGAAAGAAGTCGAACAAGGGTGTCCACTGTCACCATATATATTTGTTATGGCCATCGAAATGCTAGCTATTAAAATCAGTTCAAATAACAGAGTATTAAAAAATTCAAAGATTAAAAAGTCCATGTATGCCGATGACTCAAGTTTTATATTGAGTCCAAAAGCTAGATCCCTGCAATGTCTCATTGAAGATCTAGATAACTTTTCTGGACTAAAACCTAATTATGATAAAATGTACAATATTACGTATTGGATCTTTAAAAATATAACTAGCACATTACCCTGCAGTTTACCTATAAAATGGGCTGACGGTGAAGTAGACATACTTGGTATTAATATCACAAAATATATAAATGACCTCTCCACAATGAATTTCAATAGAAAACTAGTAAAAATAGACAAGATCCTGCAACCATGGAGTGGTAAAAACCTGTCATTTTATGGAAAAATTACACTGATTAACTCCTTAGTCATATCTCAGTTTACTGACTTATGGCAATACCTACTCCTGATGATTCATTTCTCAAATCATATGAGCAAAACATATTTAGCTTTATCTAGGATGCTCAACCAGACAGGCACACTTTATCTTATCTATATAATGAATATGAACTGGGTGGGTTGAGATAATTAAATATTAAACCTATAAACGCTTCACTTATACAAAAGTTTTACTTGAACCCTAAATGGTTCTCATGTAGATTACTAAGAAAAGCTCATCCATTGTTTAAAAACTTCCTTTTTTGCCTGTTCAGATTTCCAGGTCTCATTTTCAATTAATTGAAAATGAGACCTTTTTCAAATCATTTATTTTTTTCAAACAAGCATTGCAGAGCTGGTTATAATTTAATCCCCCTGAAAATATAAATATTATGGCTGAATGTTGGAAAAGGGTATTGTTTTAAAATTAAATTGTAAATTGGAATTGTAGAGTCGTATTTCATGGCGTTATCAGAATTGTATGGGAAGGTATGCTCAATCCAAGATTACAACCAATTAATTACAGAATTACCCCAAAAATGGAGACAGGTGGCAGCGGGAGGAGGTAGGGAACTGGTGTCTGCCCAATATAAAGGATCAAAACTGACAGAGGAATAAAAATAGCATAAATAGGAAAGTATGCCAATTTCATTTGAGGACCAGGAAGTTGACAGCTGTGACATACAGATCACAAAATAGTTGATGTACTAATTCATGGTACATGGTGTATGAGTTGATATATAAAACGACACAAGATTCAGGACTTCATGCCTTTCAGCTAAAATGATTGCACAGAATACTTGCCACCAACAAAATGTTGAATATTTGGGGTATACAATCACTGCAGCCTTGCAGATTTTGTTGTGAGGATACAGAATCAATAGACCATTTGTATTGATATTGACCTCAGGTAGCCTGTTTCTGGTCTCAGGTTCAGGAATGGCTGAAAAAGCATAACATTAATCTAAAATTGACCCTAGAAATAGCATTGCTGGGAGATCTGGAGAGACCTGGTCAGCCAATTACTATATTCTTAGTAAAAGTATTTATCTTCAACTCACAATCTGTGGATTCTGTTCAATAGATTCCAATTGTAGGTTAAACATCACAGCATAGTTGAAAGATATTCACTACCGTTTAAAAGTTTGGGATCACTTAGAAATGTCCTTGTTTTTTAAAGAAAATAAAAAAGATTTTTCCATTAAAAGAACATCAAATTGATCCGAAATTCAGCGTAGACTTTGTTATTGTCATAAATTACTGTTGTAGCTGGAAACAGCTAATCCTAGTTGATCATTTTAAAAGGCTAATTGATCATTAGAAAACCCTTTGCAATTATGTTAGCACAGCAGAAAACTGTTGTTCTGATTAAAGAAGCAATAAAACTGGCCTTCTTTAGACTAGTTGAGTATATGGAGCATCAGCATTTGTGGGTTTGATTACAGGCTCAAAATGGCCAGAAACAAAGGGAAATGAAGGCTATTCCACGCGAGAAATTGCCAAGAAACTGAAGATCTCATACAACGCTGTGTATTACTCCCTTCACAGAACAGAGCAAACAGTCTCTAACCGTGTGCAAGGCGTGGGAGTGGGAGGCCCCGGTGCACAACTGAGCAAGATTACATTAGTGTCTAGTTTGAGAAACAGACACCTCACAAGTCCTCAACTGGCAGCTTCATTATATAGTACCCGCAAAAACATGGATGCTGGCCTTCTAAGCAGAGTTCCTCTGTCCAGTGTCTGTGTTCTTTTTCCCATCTTAATCTTTTCTTTTTATTGGCCAGTCTGAGATATGGCTTTTTCTTTGCAACTCTGCCGAGAAGGCCAGCATCCCGGAGTTGCCTCTTCACTTTTGACGTTGAGACTAGTGTTTTGCGGGTACTATTTAATGAAGCTGCCAGTTGACCCTGTAGGATATCTGTTGACGTGCCTTTGAGCAGGGCTTTAACCCTGGTTGCTGCTGTGGGTTGCTCTGGATGGGAGTCTGTTAAATGACTAAAGGTAATGTAAATGTTGAGCAGCTTCACTGCAAGTACATTGTATGTTTTAATATTCAATAAATGTTTTGTTTTAAACAATGGCCGTGAGAATTTGGTGGCCTCTCCAAAGTTACACAGAATATATCCAATGTAAACTAGTGTGAAATAAATACAACATGTAACTACTTTGGAATGATACACAGGACACCACTGTACTGTAAATACAAAACAAAAAGAAGCATCACAGGAGGTTGGTGGCACCTTAATTGGGGAAAACAGGTAATGACTGGAGCAGACAGTGGAATGGTATCAAATACATCAAACACATGGTTTCCAGGTGTTTGATGTCATTCCAGACATTATTATGAGCCATTATCCCCTCTGCAGCCTCCACTGAAATACATACTATACATAGAACGCTATGCAAAATAATTTACATACAGAACTAAAACCAATCCTTATAGTAAATATTTATTTGCCAGAGTCATCAAGGTTGCTCCCAGCCACTCTGTTTGACTCACTAAGAATTTCCTCCAAAGTCCCTTTCTCGGTATACCTGGCTTTTGTACATTTTTTACTCCCCTATTGGGTAGTTTGATTGCTTTTTACATTCCTGATAAGCCATTTTTATGCCAAAGCGATGAAAGAATCCGTTCAAAATATTATGATGCGCTCTGGAGTGCATCCTTTCAAAATGCCGGTAGTAATGGGCCGCATTACACAAAATAGCTATGAAGCTTACCTTATTGGCTACACGACTGTCCATATTTGACTTTAGCCCCTCCCCAGTCTAACCACACCTTTTGTTCACTAAGATGTGGTCACTGGGTGGACATTGGTGTTCTAATTCAGCCATACATTACCGGAGAACATTGGTAACTTAATAATGGTCTACTTTTGTTCGTAAGAACCTAGCTCAAACACAGGCCAAATCGAAGCTTATGTTGTAAGATGTTTGTTGTTTAGTGAAAACTAAGTATAAACTGAACTTCTTGGCTCTCTGGGATGTGACTCGATAATGGTAGGTTACAGGCCGAAAAATAGCATCCGTATCATCTTTGGAATCTTCGCTTTCACCTCATATCAACGTTGTTCAAGTGTATATAGGGTGTGACCTAACACCTTATGGCCGTATGCCCATATATGTTACTAGCCGGACCAAAGATTGTATGGTACGTATGGAAAGCCAAGATCCCCAGCTTTCAGGAGACACCCTGTATTCACGGATAGGGGCTACCGTTCTCATTTTAGACGACATTGAATACGAAGGTCCCCTATTTAGGACACCCTACATTTAAGTGTTTATTAAGATGAATTTGAGACTGATTTACACAACAGTATGACACTATAGTTAAAGATGCTGTCCAGGATCTTAAGCACTTAGCTAGAAATTCGTAACATATTGTATGAATTGGAATTCGTAACGTATACAAATTGCAAATAAAAAAAATTGCAGTACATAACAGATCATACTAAATTGTGCAACATTTTCGGGGGACCCATTTTGGCGTGTGAGCACTAGTTTTCAAAGCTACTGGCTGAAATTATACAAAATCTTAGTTTCTCTTTTGAGCCACTCTTCACTAAAAGCAACAGTTTTCTTCTTGTAAGCCTGTATTATTCTGAAAAGACAAGAGTCACCTTGGTCAGAGTGTGCATCACTCTGTAGTTGGCTGATTTGATGGCATCGAAGTTCTGGATGTTGAAGGCACATATCTTGAAGCCTGAACATGGTCCATAAATACCAATGAGAAGGAGGAGGAGAGGAGTGGGGCAACTCATGACTGAGCTGCTTGCTGTTAATAGAAAAGACGTGAAATTACTGGGCATCGACATATTCATTTTTTTTACTATACATTGTGAGTCATTAAAATGGTAATCACTCAGATCACGGTTCATCACCAACCTTTCTGTTTAAAAAAACAGATTCCTAATGTAATACCTGCTAAATAACAGTTGTGGCACCCTGTGAAGAGATGAATGAGTCCAGGATTTCATTCAGCAAAGCGACACAGTTGTGTGTAAACACCTCTGCAATATAAACCCTAAACTAGTTTTTCCTGAATGTCGGGTTAGTCATTTGGAGCTGTGTCCTGCATTATCAATGTGTTTGACATTCACTCACTGCCCTGGAGTTGACAATCTGAATGAGTTGTTCAAAAGGTAAATCTTTCATAATCCTCACATTAAGCTTCACTCAAGCAATGTATTATATTATAATAGGCAAGTCAGTTAAGAACAAATTCTTATTTACCATGACAGCCTACCCCGGACAAACCCTAACAACGCTGGGCCAATTGTGCACCACCGCATGGGACTCCCAATCACGGCCGGTTGTGATACAGCCTGGAATCGAACCAGGGTCTGTAGTGATGCCCCCAGCAAAATCAAATCAAATTTTATTTGTCACATACACATGGTATGCACTGTATTAACTAGTCTTTGTTAGAGAAGCAAACAGTTCATTGCTGTGCTCCACCATTGACGGTGATTGCATAATAGTGATACAATCAGTTTGAATTTGACCTGTTGGATAGAGAAACTGTGTCCTTGCGTGTTCAGTCACATTTGACAGTGCTGTTGAACAATAGAGAGGGAGCACACCAATCCAACCAGCTGTCCTGCTTCCTTAGTAAGCCCTAGCCCAGCCCTGACGCAGTATACTGGTGGTAGAATTCCACTCCAGGCTGTTTCTGCATTTGGGAAGTCATTGTTAAAGTTTAAAACAGAAGCTTGGATTCAACTAACTAGAGTCCCACTATGATCTTTGTGTTCCAAGGTTCGGGGAAACCTCTAGAAATTAAGAACATTCCAGACAGAAGTGTTTACCAAATCAAACACACCCAACATGGCCCTCAATTTAGATATAAGTCTGATTAATTCAAGAATTGTTTCTTTAAACAATCCCACCAGAGGAAAATTGACTAACCACAGCATACAGCTGAGACTCAAAAACCTACAGTGCCAAACGCAGACTCAAAAGGAGAAATCGTCTCCATGATAGTGTTTGTACAATACACAAAAGCATGAAATCAGACATACATTTAGAAGCTTCTGGTGAGAAAGGTGAAGATGAAATATTTGAACAGAAATAGAGAGAATCATTAGCCTACCTACTTTGATGAGAATTTGATCAATTCCAGGCACACCAAGGTGTTATATTAGGCTAATCTTTACACACCTTACCCAAACTCCCCAATGGCTGTCAGTAGGTTAAAATTGGGTAATCTGTTTTCACCCACAGAGATAGATAGAGGACTCATCTTTGTATCTGTGCCATTGTAGAGTCTGTGACAACATGGACAGCGCCATTAAAGCAATCTCCATTTTGAAGTAGTCAATTTTCTTCTTAAAAACATGACTCCATCAGGGTCACCAGGAGGGATCAGTAAATGAAGTTGGAAATGGTGGAAGCCCTCAATGGCACTGCCCATGTTTTTACCCTTTTGGCCACCAGAGGCCTCTATCACTCTCTATGGGTTTCACCACACCTTCAACACATCTTCCTGTCAGATATGTCCCACCTCTTATTGTTTGCATAAAGCTGGAATCTACTTGTAGGAGTAAATTGTATATTTTTAAAGGTCTCTCAGGGGCAACAGAGATGTGAGAGATAACAAACTACACAGGTCTGAATCAGTCATGACCACTTTTCAAATATGTTTAATCATGGTCACAGTTCTGGTTTATTTAAATAAAGGAGGAGGGTTAATCCGATCGCTCTGACCTCACGACGGCAATGAAGCACCCAAACTCACTGGCTAAAGTTGGCTAGCTTGCTGGCTACGTCCAGACATATGGGAAAACACCAAAGTGAATTTACGAACGCACCCCAGTCATAATTACGGGGGCGTTCCTGATGCAGGAATGCCCACATGCAGGAACGCCCTGAATCCCGGGACGCAATCACACACTATTTGGACAGACTGTCCTAAATAAATTTGGGGCAGACTCAGAAGTGGCATAATGCTGATGAAATAACCAAGGGAGCTTTACGGATCCATTATAACAGTGAGTGAGATTTGCGACTTTAGCTATAAATTGAAGCTTGCCCGCGAGGTTTCGCCAAATAAATTAAAGTACGTTGTTATCCGTAGATAGCTAGCTGATCAAGCTAATTTGACTAGCTAGCTACTGTAGTTAGCGCGTTAAGTTACCCTATTGTGTATTCGTAACTAGCTTTTCTGCTGATCCTAGTTAGTTTTCTTGTTTTGTATCTAGTTCAAGTCGCTGAATGCGTTTACAAGCTGGAACGCTTGTTTCTCCATACTGCATGCATGTCTGTTAAAAGGCAAAGACAATATTCAAAGAAGAGCTAACGTTAACTAACTAACTATAACGTTTGCTATTTTCTTTATCTAGACCCCGCCCCCTACTCAGTTGTCTTGCTAGAACATTTGCATTATTGATGTGCTGCAATGTTTCCATCCAAACATTTTAGTTGGTGTAACAGTAGTAACGTTAGCTTGTCAGAGTTGACCGATTTGACACATTGCCATACGAAATAATGATTATGTGATTGACTATTATAAGCTGAGTTGATGTACACCTACATAGAGTTCTAGAGTGTAGGTTGTACACTATCAGACATCAAATGAACTTACTGAAATTATTTCCTAGTGGTCTGCTGGGATGGCTTCTAAGCTCATGGACAGACTGCGACGGACACTGTTCAAAGAAGGAGAAGTAGTCTCTAAGGAGCCAATTGATGTAACAGAGGAACGTTTCCCAGAGAGTTCTGAGTTGGAGGACGATACAGAGTGTCTCTCAGAGCGGCTTGGGGGAACACTCTGCTTCGATGGGGAGAGCGCCCTGGAATCCGAAGACCCAGGTGAGGCCTCAGGACCAGACAGTGACTCAGACTACCTTGGAGAGTCCATAGAGGATGGATTCAGCAGCACAGGTATTGTAGACATTATAATTCACAACAATGATCTCCCATATAGCAGGCAGATAGCTGGTGGGATACACTTATCCAGCACCGTGAGCTGTATGTCTTTGCATAAACATTAATGTACTATACTATTAGTCAACTGAAACTATCTGACCAGAATAAGAATAGCATTCATTCCACTGTATTCTGCTTATTTGAAACCGCAAGTTTCACTTCAGGTTTTTCAGTCTGTGCAAACGTGAGCTTTCTCAGTTTTAGATGAGTGGGCTGAGGGCCGTGTTAGCTGAGCTGACGTGTATCTGCCTTTGTTCCTCAGACACCAGCCCAGTGGGCCCGTCTCCTGGAGGCTCATCCCTGCTCACACGTCAGCTGCAGGATAGCTGGAGGAGCTTAAGATTCCGCAGTGTTCCTCAGAAGCTGGTGTTTGAAGTGACTGATGCCAGTGTGGTGCAAGAGAGCTCCTCCAAGTATGTGGTAAGTGTGAAACAGCAGAGATGAATGTCTATTGCCTGGCTTAGCCTGTGTGTCATCTTGTTGACAGTGTACCACCTCCTCCTCAGCTCTACACCATCCATTTGATCCAGTCTGGAATGTTTGACGAAATCCCTGCCGCCATCACCCGGCGATACACAGACTTTAAGCGCCTGCACAGCTGCCTTCGCCGCCGTCACAGGGACAACATGGAGCGCGTTGGTTTCCCCCGCAAGAAGCTGCGTAAAAACTTTGTGGCTGAGACCATCGCCAAGCGGAGCCGGGCGTTTGAGCAGTACCTGACCCACATGCACTCGCTGGCTGAGCTGCGGCGCTCACCCACCTTCCTGGAGTTCTTCTACTTGGGTGACCTGCAGGCTGGCCAGATGCTGATGCGTGTGGGCCGTTACCAGGAGGCCTTGGGCCCTCTGCTCAATGGCCTGAGGCTCCAGGAGAAGCTAGGCTGTGAGGAGCAGGGAAAGCAGCAGCCCCATCACCAGCAGGGCACCCACTGGCTCTTCACCCTGTTGGCCCTGGTGACCTGCTTCCAGGAGCTGGAGCAGCTGGGGGAGGCCCAGGAGCACTGTGACCGAGCCCTGAGGGACCTGGCCCCCTCACCGGAGGCCCTGCAGCAGCACCACTTTCACCCACTGCTCATTCCTCTTCTCCAGACCAACGTCAGACTGTCATGGAAGATCTCTAAGGATAAGCGGCAGTGGGAAGTGCTGCTTCAGGAGATCCAGGACTCTGGGGCTGATACAGGGAACCAACCCAGCCTGAAGGAGTACCTGATAAAGGAGACCCTGGTGGAGAGCGAGGGAGACACTAAGGCCAAGCTCAAACGGGAGAAGGCCACTTAACCCAAAGATAATGGTGCTCATAGTTATGAGGAAAGCATTTCATGTAACCTGGTAATGAGGGATTTGGTCTCTAGTCTCTTGACATGCATTTCCCACAGCACTCAGTCTGAACTGTTAGACATTCTAATGAATACACTCTACCTACCAAGTCATGCACAAATAGCAGAAAACAATGGCATGTTATAATTGTCTATAAAGTTCAAATTATTTGCTTGATTGTTTTACCTTGTAAATTGTAGACAAGTCATTTTTAATCACATTTATGATACAGCTGCTTGGAAATAACTTTGTATTAAATGTGTATTTTTCCAGATGTTAAAATAGGCCACTATTTCAAAAATACTCCTGCTTTTTAAAACCTTTTCAATTATGCCATTCACTCTTATTGAGATTAACTTTAGGATGACAAAAGGATAGAACATGAATTTAAGTTTGCGCAAGTTAGTCATTTTCTTGTTTACACATTAAGGAATGAAGGGAAAACCAATGTCTGACAGCTATTGACAACACTTCTATTTGTTAAAACAAGACTTTTCAGCAAGGAATTGTAATCCTTCTCAATAACCCAGATGTGTTTATATTGCTATAGTATTATGCAGCCTCTGTACCAGATTTTGATTTGAGTCACTTTAATGTCAATAGACTTACATAAGGGAAAATGCAGGTTTGTTTCCTTTCATATGCCATAGGGAGGAGCCTAATAAGAATCTGAATGCACCACTGGAAGTGTGTTTTAGACAAGAGGTATGACTTAACTATGTATTTTTGCCATACTGCAGGCAGGTCCTGTATCACTAATGTTATTTCAAAGCAGACCTACAATCCTGTGAGAGCAGGGAGGTAAACCTTTTGTTGCACTCTGAAATAGGCTAGTCTACATGCTTGAGTGACTATTTCAAACTAACCTAAGAATTATTTTCTCAATCGCCTAGATGCAACATCTTTCTCTGAAAGTGCCTGCCTTGCACCTTTGAACTCTAGCCTTAACATTTCACTGTTTCTTTGTATACTAAAATGATTGGATTATGTATTTTGTTTAATAAATATATCCCACCAAAAAGTTCTTAATTTTTTATTTGGAAGATCTGGCATGTTATAAAGAAGTTAAAACACAGTTAAAATCAAATATTTTTACTGAGGCCTGTCCGAGAACAATTTCTCAGTGCAATGGAGACGCTTCTCTAACCAGTCCAATGGCCCTGAGACAAGTGTTCCAAATCACATGCATGCTTCAGACACTCAAACATTGTGGTACTCATGTGCCTACTGTATTAATCAGTGTATATAAATACATTCATATAAAGGATGGACGTGTTGCTTCCTGCTTTGCAGGAATCAATTTCCCATAATTTCCTCATCTGAGGTACGTCTGTCACAGCAACAGTGCAAATGCCATTAATAGATAGCTGTGAGGACAAACGACCAAAAACATGGGGAGGATCTCAATTCCATTCCTCCTCAAAACCCATTGTCAGAGGGGAGGGACCTCTGGGTTTTGAGAAGATGACGCAAGGTATGCAATTGAGATATTGCTTCAGACTACTGGAAGTACTGAAGGGGCCCTTGAAGAAAAACATTGATTTACAAAGAACCCTACAGCAGTAACTCAGTCACAACTAAGAACATTGCCACTATGTTTAACACATGATGGATGTATAGGCCCGGCAGACTCTTCCAGTCTATGGCAGTTAGACGGGACATCAGGGTTTGTTGAACATCTGGTGGTTTCCTCCAGCAGCACTGGGGGTTACACTAGCTGCACCAGCTCCTCCTGACTGGACATCCACGAAGCCCATCCTCTGCCTCCTCTTCCTCTGCTCCGTCATCTACACAGAAAACAGTGCAACAACACACTGTCAGCCAGGCCAGGGTCATCCTGCTCGAAACACTAGCCTATATCATTAGGACATCAGTTCACCTAATTGTACACCAGACTTGTTTTTTCTCCCTAATAGATCATCATTATACAGGTCATGTGACTTGCCCTGGATAAGATATCCTGTGAATACATGTATTGTCTTGTGTGCTGTGTTATCCGGGAACCAGAAACAAATATTGTGTATGCACTGGCAAGCTCCGTTTCGCCTTCACCTGTTCTTTGAGCTCTGTTAACTGTCCTGTGAGTTGGCTGACCACGTTCATAGTGGACGTCAGTCTGTCCTGCAGGTTCCTCATTTCATTCTGCTCCCCGTCTCCATCCGTCACCACCAGGGACATGGCCTGCATGCGGGGGAACCAGTCCAGGTTCTTACTCTGAGGAGACATGTAGAGTCAGTGGCAGTGCTTCTCCTAGCATTAGATGACCCCAGAGACAAAGGTATCTAATGCTACTTACAACAACGAGATGTTGTAAAATGGTTTCAGTGAGAAATAGCGTAGAGGTGGGTGTGTCCCCAATGAAACTAGAATCAAAGCAGGTTACTTTACCTTTATCATGAGGGCCACATAACTCTCTGGACCTGTGTAGTCAGTCTTGTTCTTCTCACGAACAAGCACGATGAAATACAGGTAGTTCCAGATGTTGTGCTCCAACTTTATGTGTTCCTCAAAAGACACCGTTTTATTGTCAAACTTGTCCCTCTCCAGACCTGCAGGGAGAGAGCTTCAGGTTGAATGTCCAGAATGCAGAAAATGAGCCAATATAACAGTCAAATCTCAATTTCTTACCACAGATGAAGCAGGTGGTCTTGAGGACCTCCTCTTTCTTCTGTTTCTCACTACGCAAGTCAGCGAAGGTGTCGATGATGACACCAAAGATCAAGTTGAGTACGATGATGATGACAATGAAGTAGAAGAGGAGATCGTAGATGACGCGGGCTGGGAACAGTGGCTCCTGCAGGGTATGCAATGACGTCATTAATGACACGTTTTCAAATGTTCGCTCGTAATACAATGTACAGTAAATATGTTGGTTTGTGGAAAATTTGTGCTCTTTGACATGATGTGATACTGATTGTGTATGAGATGGATTGTAAGTATAGCAAGAGTGTGTTGCATCTTCGTTGTTACGTTTTTGGAGGGCTTGCGTAGCACATCTCCCACCCCTCCACCGTTCCTCAGCCCGTGGTTCAGCACGGTGACAATGCACATGAGCAGAGTGTCACAGGCCCGCTCCGAATTGTTCTCCTCTGCAAAAACGTGAATTATTTATCTACGTACCCCTCACACCAGACTCCAAGTACATGATATTTGACAATTCCTCATCTGACACCCATCCAAACTAAATATTTTTCTTCTTTAACCTTTATTTCCTATCCAAACCTGTCACATGATGAGGGTGACTTAAGAATCAAAGCAGCAATAGATGATTTAATAAGTAGAGATTAACCATCAGGTTCAGCAGGGAGTCCTGCCTCGGCAGTGCAGCTGACTCCATCTCCACTGCAGGAGTTCAGGAAGTCCTGTGATGCCTCCTCATTGCCATGTCCCCCTGTAGAAGAGAACCCAATCACCACCCTATACCATACAACCCTATACCATACAGCGCAACCCTATACCATACAGCGCAACCCTATATCATACACCAGGGCTCTCCCTGTTCCTGGAGAGCTAATGTCCTGTAGGTTTTAGCTCCAAACCTAATCTAGCACACCTGATTCTAATAATTAGCTGGTTCATAAGCTGAATCAGGTTAGTTACACCTAGGGTTGGGGTGAAAACCTACAGGAGGGTATCTCTCCAGGAACAGGGTTCGAGAGCTCTGCCTTACAGGTTTGATTGACCATGTCTTATTGTTCCTTCCATACGCTGACTACTAGTAGAGGCTATTTGAGTCTCTGATGGTCCAGTACCTGAGTCGATCTGAGGCAGAGGGTCCACCTCCATGATGAAGTCGTTCTTGAGGCAGAGGAAGCCCACAATGGAGAACAGGTAGACCAGGATAAGGGCTAGCAGGGCAGTGAGCAGGATGGAGCGCCCATTCCGGGTCACACTCTTTATCACGTTGAACAGGGTCTCCTCTCGGTAGATCAGATCAAACAGCTGCACACAGAACAAAGGTACCATGCTTTTAGAGTAGACATACAGTAGGGGAATCCTGCCAGGGTTATCTACTGTATGTAAGGGTCTGTACGTGTATTTAGATGTATGTGCATGCCAAGGAATTTATTGCCAGGTGATTGGTCCTGAATGCCAGTAATATTATTAACATATATACACAGCTCAAAGAAATAAAGGGAACACTAAAATAACACATCCTAGATCTGAATGAATGAAATATTCTTATTAAATACTTTTTTCTTTACATAGTTGAATGTGCTGACAACAAAATCACAAAAATGATCAATGGAAATCAAATTTATCAACCCAAGGAGGTCTGGATTTGGAGTCACACTCAAAATTAAAGTGGAAAACCAAACTACAGGCTGATCCAACTTTGATGTAATGTCCTTAAAACAAGTCAAAATGAGGCTCAGTAGTGTGTGTGGCCTCCACGTGCCTGTATGACCTCCCTACAACGCCTGGGCATGCTCCTGATGAGGTGGCGGATGGTTTCCTGAGGGATCTCCTCCCAGACCTGGACTAAAGCATCCGCCAACTCCTGGACAGTCTGTGGTGCAAAGTGGCGTTGGTGGATGGAGCGAGACATGATGTCCCAGATGTGCTCAATTGGATTCAGGTCTGGGGAACGAGCGGGCCAGTCCATAGCATCAATGCCTTCCTCTTGCAGGAACTGCTGACACACTCCAGCCACATGAGGTCTAGCATTGTCTTGCATTAGGAGGAACCCAGGGCCAACCACACCAGCATATGGTCTCACAAGGAGTCTGAGGATCTCATCTCGGTACCTAATGGCAGTCAGGCTACCTCTGGCGAGCACATGGAGGGCTGTGCAGCCCCACAAAGAAATGCCACCCCACACCATGACTGACCCACTGCCAAACCGGTCATGCTGGAGGATGTTGCAGGCAGCAGAACGTTCTCCACGGCGTCTCCAGACTCTGTCACGTGCTCAGTGTGAACCTGCTTTCATCTGTGATGAGCACAGGGCACCAGTGGCGAATTTGCCAATCTTGGTGTTGGGCTGAACGTCCTGCACGGTGTTGGGCTGTAAGCACAACCCCCACCTGTGGACGTCGGGCCCTCATACCACCCTCACGGGGTCTGTTTCTGACCGTTTGAGCAGACACATGCACATTTGTGGCCTGCTGGAGGTCATTTTGCAGGGCTCTGGCAGTGCTCCTCCTTGCACAAAGGCGGAGGTAGCGGTCCTGCTGCTGGGGGTTGTTGCCTTCCTACGGCCTCCTCCACGTCTCCTGATGTACTGGCCTGTCTCCTGGTAGAGCCTCCATGCTCTGGACACTACGCTGACAGACACAGCAAACCTTCTTGCCACAGCTCGTATTGATGTGCCATCCTGGATGAGCCGCACTACCTGAGCCACTTGTGTGGGTTGTAGACTCCGTCTCATGCTACCACTAGAGTGAAAGCACCGCCAGCATTCAAAAGTGACCAGGAAGCATAGGAACTGAGAAGTGGTCTGTGATTACCCCCTGTAAAACCACTCCTTTATTGGGGGTGTCTTGCTAATTGCCTATAATTTCCACCTGTTGTCAATTCCATTTGCACAACAGCATGTGAAATTTATTGTCAATCAGTGTTGCTTCCTAAGTGGACAGTTTGATTTCACAGAAGTGTGATTGACTTGGAGTTACATTGTGTTGTTTAAGTGTTCCCTTTATTTTTTGAGCAGTGTATTTGTGAGTCATGAGTGTTACTCACCAGGAAGCTGTAGAAGAGCTCATGGACACAGAGCCCCAGGGTGCTGGTCAGAACATAGGCCAGGTGGTAAAGGAACTCCACGTCCATCACCATCGCACGGTAGCCCATGATAAATGTCCCGTTGTTGCCCACAAAGCTCACCACAAACACTATCTTATTTATCAGCTGTGGAGTGGAACAGATGAACAGTCATGGGATCACCATGCTTTGAAAGATGATATTCAGGGTTGGGTATGTTACTTTCTAAATGTAATCCGTTACATTTACCTGTCCAATATGGTAATCAGTAACATAACATTTGGATTACCCAAAATCAGTAATGTAATCTGATTACATTCCGTTACTTTTAGATTGCTTTCCCCTTAAGATGCATTAGAAAAAGACAAAAATGTATGTTACCAATTAAACAACATCTATTGCAGGATAAATCAATGTAAAAGTTTACATAGCTGGCCATATGTGTTACATTTTACTCTATGGGTTGGTTATGTAGGCTTCTTCTAACCCATCGCTTTCTACTACTACATAATAATACGATTAAATTACATCTTTACATCAATATATATAATTTATAAGTCTAAAAATTGATGTAGCAACTACAGATAACCCCTATAAGGCTATCAAAATTGTGAGTTTGAACATGTGTCCATTAGGTCTATGGACTGATTTTTTTCCCAGCATGATTTAGATTGAGCAATAAAAGCCCCACTTTTATTCCATAGGTTGGGATCCTCACTATACAGCTGTTACAAGAGCACATTATTCACTGGTTTCAAAAACAATGATTGATAGGCAGCTTAAACTTCTTCAAATCAACCATTATTGGGTTCAAATACACATTTAGATTTCTGAACAGCCATCCACAACAACCACAATCCATAAGGCACAAATAGCTAAATGAGAGAGCAGCAGTGTGATTCACATCAATGCGCTATGTAGATATCAATAATAAGTGATATCAATATCGCTGTAGAATGCACCATTGCTCTCATCCTTACCTCCAAGCGTTTATTCAAGTTGGATAGTCTTTAGATGCTGACAGCAGTTGCAACATTGGAAGACATAGCTTGGACTGTAGCCTACAAAATACTATTCCTATATATTTGGTGTGTCATCAGTGGTCTCTGACTTGTGGTCAGACTTGCTCAGGTGGAACAAACTTAAACTTGCGCCTTTTTTCAATGCTGATTTGAATGTCATTCAGAAAACAGAGAAGGGTCAAATATTGTTTTCCGCAAACATCCTTTCTGAATTTAAAAGTAATCCTCAAAGTAATTATCTGTAATCTGATTACAATATTTTTGCTGGTAACGGAATACAGTTACCGTTTTTTTGTAATCCCTTATTCCGTTACTCCCCAACCCTGATGATATTCATCAAGGTGTGGTATAGGGTTGTGATGCATGACTCAAGTGGAAGTTAGAATTCACTCATAAAGTGAAGCTTACATTGAGGGTGCCCAGTAGGATGAGAGTGGGGCCGATGCCGAAGCAGTATATGGAGCGCAGTATGAGGGCCACAGTGAAGGGCCTGAGGCCGTAGCGTTTGGAAAACATGCCCATGACAGACAGACCCAGGAAACCCCAGAACAGCATGGACAGCATCGAGTCATCTATTGCACCTGGAGGACAGCAATCACATTGGAATCATCAATATATAAAACATTTACATGTCTCAGTTTCTCATAATTATTGTCTTCAATAAGTACAGAGGATAATGACTACGGGCGCACACACACACACCTTGGCCTGAGTCGTAAGGGTAGAAGAATGCGATGATGAGGTTGATGAAGACGGCCAGGTTAAAGGAGATGCTGCCCCAGGTGCTCATCCTGCGAGAGAACCAAAACAGCACCGGCATACCTGAAACACAAACAACACTCTCCAGTCTTCTTCTATCATCAAACAGCATGGGATAGAGAGGAAACGTTGAGGCCAGTGGAAAATATCTACTGGATCAGCCGAGCCTGGCTTACTGCGCAGCTTCTTCTGCCACTCCATCTCGTTGTGGAGGAAGGAGGCCTGCTGGAAGAAGTGTGTGACCTTGCTGCCCTGCTCGTCCTGCTCGGTGGTGTTGAACACACGGAACTTGGACTCCTCCGTCAGGAACTCACAGATGGGATGAATGGGAAACACGATCTGCTCCATGCTGCGGTCCTCACGCACAATCTGACCAGATGAGAAGGGACAGACAAGTTAGGACAGGGGTCTTTTGGTCCTCTGTAGCTCAGTTAGTAGAGCATGGTGCTTGCAATGCTAGGATAGTGAGTTTGATTTCCCATGACCAGCTGTACATAAAATGTATGCATGCATGATTGAGTCGCTTTGGATAAAAGCATCTGCTAAATGACATTCATTTTTTTGACTGTTGTTATATTATTATCATTCAATACATTTTGCAGTGGGCACTTCAGTTGAACTGAACTATTTACAATTTGAAAGATTGACTACTGTAGTAGGGGTGAGTTGAGGAAGAAAGGTAGACACCTCTATCTGTGAAGTGTGCTGCTCATAGAACTCCAGTGGGTCCTGCTCCTCGCTCTCTACCGGCACGGTAGATTTCAACATTTGAGAGAGAGGCCGATTGTTCAGGTTCAACTGCAGGAGGTCAACAGGACAAACATTAACAACAACAATAATAATACTAAAGAGCACTATCAGTGGATCTGAGCAACCTAGCTTTCCCCATTCAGCTCGTTTCAATTCTACCTCCACATGATATACTTAAAGCAGTAAAACATGAGAACCCGGGGATTATCGTGTGATAACTCTGTTCGCTTCAGGCCAGGAACAGCTTTTAGGGAGTTATTACACGATAATCCCTGGTTTCTAGGGCCTTATTGCTTTTATAAAATGGTTACCAAAAGATTTAAAAATATGAAAAGACATTTCTTTTATTAAAAACATTATTTTAATGAGTAAATTTGTTTTTGCATTCTAAAATTGCTACCCAAGTGGGTTGGTTAGTTATTTTGTCATGTTTTGACCCAGTAGTTAAAATGATTCATTCTATTCATTCGACGTTGCTATGCTAAACAAATCATTGGAATGTAGCTAGCTAAGCAGATATTTAATGATAATGATTTATTAACAGTCCAACATAGGCAACAACTATTATGGTTGGCGAGTCCAAAGTTAGTTGGTGATGTTAATAGTGACATTTCTGTTGATGGCACACGAGTGGAAGAACTGTCCATGGTCCTGGTTGGTGACAGCCAGTGTTGTTTGCCTCTTCTTTGGCAGAGAATGGGACGTCCCACTCACAGCGTTGCCGGTTAAAATGGCACTCCAGCGCTTTATGTTCTCCATGTTAGGGGCTGCCAATAACTATTGAGCGAGCTCTCACAGCCATTATTTCCCTTGCCTCCATGCACGCATTGGATGACTTTTGCATTCTGAAGTTACTTCCCAAATGGACTGGTCCTTAGTTATTTTCTCATATTTTAACCAGTCGTTAATTCTAATCATTCTATTCATTTGACATTACTATGCTAAACAAATCATTGGCACGTAGCTAGCTATCAGAGATTCAATGATGACGAGACAAATACTTCAATAAATTATTATTTAAGAGTCTATTGACACAGCTGTGCGTCAATCTCAGGAACAAAAATCTGTCAATTTAAACTGCATCTCAATCCTCATCAGGCTATTTCAGCCATCCGCTACAGCTCTGTTTGTCAGACCAGGAGACATCCCAAAACATCTGTAGCATCCAAACGGTTTGGCCTACTAATATGACCATATTATGACAAACGCGATGGTCTTCTCCGTTTTGCTCTATGACCCCCACAATTGTGAAGGGACTCCTGTGAAGGTAACCAGCTACCAGTTTTAAAAATGAACTGAAGTATGGAGGCGTTTGTGTGTCCAAAAAACACAAATATTTCCTGAGCTTTCTTACATCTCCTAGATATAGGACAGACACTTCAAAACCTTATTCCTTATGATATTATTGACCGTCTGTTTTTCCATTTATGAATGTGTTATTCAATGTGTTTTATAGTACTAAAGCCCAAATGCAATATTTTATCCCCAAAAAATGTTGTACATCTTTTTTTTAAACCTACAGGGGTCCTAAAATGCTAAATCAAACACTAAATGATCCATGGTATGACCATCTTAAAACAATTCCACAAGTTAGCTTAGTAGAACCCCCACCCCAAGGTAGACTTTTACAGGTTAATACATATTCAATAGGCCTACATAGGCTGGTTAATGAATTCATGGATTCAATAGGCCTACATAGGCTGGTTAATGAATTCATGGAATGCTGAGTGTTTACGGATTCCATGGCGAATTATTCTTTTCACTATCATTCTTGGGATAACGGAGATATTGCATTTGTAAAATGATACATTGTTGCACAGGTCATAGAGCCAGACATTTCTGGCATTTCCCAGAGGGAGATGAAGTTTATGAATTTCCTGCTTGGGCTGCAGGACAGTGGATTTACAACATTAACACATCGTGGTATTTTACGGGGTTGTACCACAACACCCGCATATCAACCAATCAGCATCCAGGATCCAAACAACCAGTTTCATAATACTCTTTAGTCTCGCTTTATGCTGAACCATTTTCAGGCATGCAAACAAAGCACAGATATGAAAATATCCCCATGTAACGCTAAAATCCGTTGTTAAACTAAGTTTGCAGTGAGTCACTGCTGCCATGAATGCGAGCAGCTGCAGCACAGAAGTGCAGAGTGAGGCAACTTCCTCTTCTAATGAGAAGACCAGATATGCTGAAGCTTGCCTTGAACAAATACCCTGACTTCAAATAAACACATACTAGAATGTCTGCAAAGAATTCTGCCCAGAAGGGAATGAAAATACAAAAGTGATCAAATGAACGCAACAGCTGACAGAGAGAAAGGGACATTCAACCCAACCCCTCTGAATCAGAGAGTTACTGTTCATTTTTTAAATTGTTTATTTCACTTTTGTTTATGATCTATTTCACTTGCTTTGGCAATGTAAACATGTGTTTCCCATGCCAATAAATCCCTTTAAATTGATATTGAATTGAGATAGAAAGACACTCACCATAGAGGATATGCCCTCCTCTCCCTCCTTGGTCCTCTTTGCAGGTTTCAGCAGATTGAGCAGGATCTTATTGTGCCTCGCCAGCTGACCAAAACATGACCCACAATCATAAGCATAACATGTGAAAGCATTATTCTCTAACATGACCTTATTACGTTATAATAGGAGTGCATATATATATATATATATATATATATATAAAAATATACACTCCATTACTCTGAATGGGAGAGTTACCTGGAGTGCCAGGATGTAGATGTTGTGGCCGACCTCTTGAGGTGACACCTCTCCACCTTGACATTCACTCTCCTGCTGGTAGGCTTTCTTTATCACCTTCACCTGGGGACAGTGTGACACTAATGTTGACTGGTGTATTCTGTAGTGTGCTGCACTTTGATATGTGTATACAATTGCCGTTTTAGAGGCTAGTTAGTATAAAAAAAGTGAGGAGGAGAATGAGGAGAAAAAAAAGAGAGAGCGAAGAAGAAATAGAAATGGGTATTTGCTCTGACCAGTTCCCGAGGTCGGAGGTTGAACAGTATCCTCTCTGCATTCTCGTTGTCATGGCGACTTTCCATCAGAGCCAGTAGCAGCTTGGAGGCGTTGTCCTGGAAACAGAGACACAACACTGTCACCGACCATGTCATTTCAGAGTGGGGACACAGACGACTGAGTGAGGACACAGACGACTGAGTGAGGACACAGACGACTGAGTGAGGACACAGACGACTGAGTGAGGACACAGACGACTGAGTGAGGACACAGACGACTGAGTGAGGACACAGACGACTGAGTGAGGACACAGACGACTGAGTGAGGACACAGACGACTGAGTGAGGACACAAAAATCTGTAAAAGAGAACAGTAGGTGAAATGAACCTTGAGCTGCAGAACCATCTCCATGCGGTAACGACACAGAGGACTGATGTCATTCAGTATGAGGGCTGTGATGATGTCGATGCCATTCGACTCATGGGTCACTATACAAGTCTACAAAAACAAAGCACACCTAGAAAGTTATTATCATTTTGTCAAAACAACCCTGTGTTATTTGTCTGAAACCTAACGGAACTTTGAATCAACCTCATTCCTGGCGGCATTATCAAAGTTTCTGTTTAAAGTAACAATTTCCGTAGCACTCTGTGTGTGGCTATCTGACCTGGTTCTCCTGGCAGGGGCCCTGGCAGTACTCTGTGTGTGGCTATCTGACCTGGTTCTCCTGGCAGGGGCCCTGGCAGTACTCTGTGTGTGGCTATCTGACCTGGTTCTCCTGGCAGGGGCCCTGGCAGTACTCTGTGAGCGTCTCCAGGGTCTGGGTGATGAGTTCCACGTTGCTCTCATTGATGTAGAGGCCCAGCAGACCCAGGCCTCCGGTGGTGCTGCCACACATGATGTCCAGGAACTGCAATGTCTCACATACCAGGTTGTAGTTGGTCTTGTTGTTCTGGCAGCGAAGGAAGTTCTGGGAGGAGGATGGTCGGACAACAGTATTGTAGGGTCAAAAGGTCAAACAGACCATAACATTTTTATCACCCCTATCTACTAGCTACCTCTCAGGGGAGTTTCTGTATAATGACATCAGTCTGTTTAGACCTCAGCAGAGAGCAGTATTAGCAGTATCAGCTGTATAAGTGGTGCTTGTTCTTCCTCTCACCTGCAGATCCTGGTTGTGGTTCTCACAGAGCAGCTGGAGGAAGCGCAGGATGGGTTTCATAATGATGATTGCAGGGCCCATCTCGGTCTCCACTTCCTTCTGCTCAGGCTCCGAAGCCAGGGCATTGACCTGGGCGATGGAGGGGGCCAAGAGAGGCAGAGTAGTCGCAGGTAGAACCAACCCACCAGAGCCTGTCAGGAACAAATACCAGGGAGGGCACCATGAATAGAGTGAAGTGACAGTTCAAACACACCAACAATATCCTTACCATATGCTTATGTAGCCATTGACACAGAATCATTGTTTTTCATAAAATGACATTCACTATTTTTTTATAATCACTACAATCTAAACCTGCATTTGACTATCTAAGATCAGAGTAGTGTCCCGCTCACTGGTCTCCAGGTCTTTGTTGTCATTGGCTTTGTTACTCATCTCCCCCACGCTGACTGATACGTTGGCCTTGATATCCATCTGGGCGTTTTTCATCCGGTCGTGGAGGACCTTGAAGAACTTCTCAGACTTGTTGTCCCCCATCATCAGCTTGTAGAAGGAGTTCTGAACGGCATTCACAGAAAGGAAGAGGATCAGTGCATTATTATAAGGAAGGAATCACCATGCACCTGCTCCGTACAGTAGGCTATATGTGTTACATCTAACCTGGATCTCTGTGTTGCCCCCCTCCAGCAGACATATGGCCAGCTGGATGCTCTCCTGGAAGATCTTGTCGTTCTTGGTGCTCATGACGAGGTCAGTAAAGAGCTTTGTGCCACCCTCCCTGTCCAGGCGACACTGGACTGATGCTACAGCCATCCAGTCTCTCTCCTGCTCAGCACCTACACATTAACACACGGTAAATATATACACAATCCGGAACGATCATGTTATAAGCCTAATATAAACAAACCTGTTACTCCAAGGTCAACCAGATCTCCCTTGCTGTTCTTCTTGTTGGTGAAGAGGTAGTTCTGTAGCAGCACCTTCCTCAGTGTAATGCCCTGATTGGACAGGCATTCAGTCACACAGAGACATGGTTAGCATACGCTCACTGAATAGTTTCTTACCCAAATAGTACCTCAATAAGCACCTTCATAAAACCTCTAATAAAGTTCCAATGCATCGTTTTGATCTTAATATCAAATCATTTCTGGGTAACAATTAAGTGCCTTACAGTGATTGTTCCATTTTTACCATTTCAATTGAAAACAAATAGCTTCTTAGCAAAGAGCAATTTTTCAAGCAATCATTTTCATAGGATTGTCTGGGAGCGGTCTGAGTGGGGAGGGGAAAACTGAAACCTAGCTGTTATTGGCAGAGATGTTTGGAACGCTCTTTCTTATTGGTCTATTGATGTCACCAGGCAGGCCAAAACTCCATCTCAGCAAAACAGGCAGACATTTCAGACATGTCTTTTCAAAAAGCTCTTATACTAAAAGAGCATCATCATAATATTCACAATGTCACAGTATTATTCCAACCAGGTGTGGAAATATATACACTGAACACAAATAAAGGCAGCATGTAGTGTTGGTCTGATGTTTCATGAGCTGATGTTTCATAATAAAAGATCCCAGAATTGTTCTATACACACAAAAATGGTATTTCTCTCACAACCGCAGACCACGAGACCCGGCTTCTTTACCTGGGGGATCGCCTAAGACCAGCCACAAGGACAGCTGATGAAACTGACGACTATTTCTGTCTGTAATAAAGCCCCTATGTGGGGAAAAACTAATTGTGATTGGCTGGGCATGGCTTCCAAGTGGGAGGGCCTATGCCCTCCCAGGCCCACCCATGGGAGCACCCCTGCCCAGTCATGTGAAATCCATAGATTAGGGCCTAATTCCTTTATTTAAATTGACTGATTTCCTTATATGAACTGTAACTCAGTAAAATCATTGAAATTGTTGCATGTTGCGCTCATATTTTTTGTTCAGTATATTAAAAAGGAAATGGAAGTTTTTGACTGCACTGGGCCTTTAAATACACTCAGATATTATATTGGTTGATCTCCAAGACCTACACTGACTGGTCAGAAGTCTTTACCTTCTCGTCAAAGTCCAGTGTGCGTATGAGCATCTCCTGCAGGGTCCTCAGAACCTTGATACAGAGCTTCTCCTCTGAGCTCATCAGGGCTTTAGTGTGCTGAATCAGTCTGGGTTCGTAAAGAGAGTGTTAGACCTCATCCATACCATGCCAAAAATGCTCTTTATTGCACTTTGCAGTGAGTTTTCATGAGTAAATATTTGTATGTGTAAATCCCAGTGACTGTGTTGGTAAATAAACACTATCATCCCCACACCATAGTGACATATCATTGAGTTCAAAATGGCACCCTATTCCCTATATAGTGCACTACTTTTGACCAGGGCTTCCCTTAGGGCTTTGGTTCAAAGTAGTGCACTATGTAGAGAACAGGGTGCAATTTCAGATGCAGACCCTTACTTGGAGATGAAGCCTCCTGATTCGCAGCGTTGCCGTGCATCCGTCCCCTCCAGGAAGAGGAGTTCAGGCTGATGCAGGACGTCCACCAGAACAGACAGCTCTGCGTTCACCAGCGGCTTCAGACGCTCCTCCAGGGTGTTGATAATGTCCTGAACATCACAGCATAGATAGAGGGACAGGGAATATACCCACTGTGTCAAACACCAAACCCTCAAGAACAGGGAACAAACCAGAAAGAGACAGAGGCCAAGGAATGATGTGTAAATCGGTTGTGGCTTTGTATGGCTGAATAAAGTGATGGGATAGAGGAGGGGGAGAAGGCAGCAGGGTAATTAATGAGTCGTTTTAAGGGTCGAACCTGCAGCTTCTCGATGATGTTCTTGTAGTCCCAGGGGTTGTTGGGGGCGGAGGGGCGGCTGGAGCGGGTGGAGCTCTTGTAGTTGGGGTTGGAGCGGGACAGAGAGTTGGGAGCACTGCTGCTCAGCATGGTGGTGATCTGAGACTCCAGGTCCAGAGGCAGGGAAATGGAGCGGTTCTTCGCTGCACACACACAGGATTGGGGAAAGTCATCATTAAGTTCAAAAGGTACTCCCACTCAAACCATGTCGAAAAATCTAAAGTCATATTCACAAAGCAATGCAACCCTAGTTTGACCCGGTGTGGCTCTAAATGTAGCCCACCTCTGGGCCCTGCAGCAGGCCTGTTTTACCTGTCATAGCCAGGGTGCGGATGCAGGTCTCCACCAGGCCTCTGTGTTGCTGCTGTAGCCAGGGACATTCCAGCAGGCGCATGCTAGACTGGAGCAGCTGTGTTACTATGGTGTGGTGGGTCTGGTTACAGGCACAGAGGAAGGAGAATCACACGACGAGAATTCATGACATGTTAAATGACTACACAAATACTGTCAGACACAATACAAACAAAAACACACTCTACTAAACAGTGCATTACAGCAAACTTTATATCAAAGCCTCGGAGTAGGCAGGAGCATCAGAGCTGACTGACCTGTAGAGAGGTGCTGTTTTCAGAGAAGGGGGAGCTGAAGAAGGCATTGATGGTATCAAACACCACGTTGATGATGTACTTCTCCAGGATGGGGTCAGTCAGACGCTTCTCTCTCTTGTTACACACCTAGAGGGAAAAGAGAGCTGTTAGAGATGATGAAACTTGTGGGTGAGAGTGGTCTCACTGACTGGGGAATGAGACTTACCCTGGCCATGTCCACAGTGAAGTCCTCAAACAGTTTCCAGATGTGGTTGCTGGTGTAAATCTCCTTCATCTCTACCTCGGTATCTACGTAGCAGTGGTTCACAAAGTTCACGTAGGCAACCTTCACCTGGGGACCACAAGGGTAAACATGAACACACACACACAGCTGGCTCAGGCCTCTGTACATTTTGTAATGATAATGGTTTCCATTACCTTTGCAGTTGTATGTCTGCATATCATTGCATGCTGCTGTGGGTTTTCGAACTGAGGACGACGTTGGCTACTAACTAATTGTATACTTGCTCCATTTCGGACATACCTCTGTGATGCAGTCCTCGTGTGTGACCACTCTCACCACGTCCTCTAGGGGCAGCAGCGAGGTACATTTGATCTCTGTGTAAACGTTCTTTCCCTCAGCGCAGGCAGATAGCAGCTCTACCAGAGAGATGTGGTAGCGCAGGGGGCTGTGCTCCTGAACCCCCTCCCTGGACTCTGCCATCAGCTCCAGCATGGTGGCAAATGATGCCTTGTCATTATAAAACACCACTACATCCTCACCAGCGTTGGTTAACTAGAGGGGAAAGCAAGCACACTGTGTGGGATAAACAATTACATCATTGCTGATATGATTAATGTGGCTTGTGAGTGCTTGGAGGTGGTTCATCTGTTATTTTTCAATTACTCATCCGGGTTTCGCACAAATATTTGATTGTAAGGCAGACTAGATGTTTCGCTAAGATTTGATAAACATTTAAAAACTAAAGTCTTATTTACATCTTTTCGAGGATACCATACAATGAAGAGAGTTCAAAGCAAGTTGCGTGGGAGGTTGTCTTACCTCCGTCATGATCATGTCCTGGCACTTCTTCACGTACTTGCCCTCGGCCTTGATGATAGTGTGCAGGAAGTTCAGGTACTGGACGTGGCGTCCGTGAGTGGCCAGGCAGTGGATGAAGTGCTGCAGCACGTTCTCACTGATCTCTGTACACAGCTGGTAGTTATTGCTGAAGATGTGCTGCACCGTCTCTGCCTCCATGAGCTGGGGGGAGGGGGGAGGAGGACATTCAGTCTGATGAAAACAGGACGGATGGAAGTAGAAAAGGCAATAAAAGCTGTGTGTGATTTCACTCACTCCTGGGTTGAGAAAGAGACTGAGGTTCTTATGGAGGAGCATCTGGTTCTCCAGGTTCCCCATGCAGAACTTCTGCAGGAACAGGTGAGTGCACTTGATGATCCCCTGCATCTTGGTGTCATGCTGAGAACCAGGAAAGTGCGTGAGAGAGAGCGAGACAGCGAGGTAACGTTAGTATTGGACTATGTGTTTGGTTGTCAGAGTGGGGGTAAGGCACAGCTCACGTACATCCCTCACCTGATCGTATGACACTTGCAGCAGATCCAGCATCACTTTGTGGGCTCCCATGTTCTTCAGAAGTCTCTGCTGTTTCTTCCACACACCCGAGCTGCACATCTTATTCAGACGCTCCAAGATCTGGGGTAAAGAGAATGTCTTCAGAAATACGGCCAAACACTACTCAACAGTGCAGTATTATTGATTTTGTGTTGTACATATGTTATGGTAGAGTAGTGTCTAATAATTGGACCCCAGGAAGAGTAGAGGGGATCTGGAATAACACACACACACATACATATATATATATATATATATATATATAGTTGAAGTCAGAAGTTAATATACACCTTAGCCAAATACATTTAAACTCAGTTTTTCACAATTCCTGACATTTAATCCTAGCAACAATTCCCTGTCTTAGGTCAGTTAGGATGACCACTTTATTTTAAGAATGTGAAATGTCAGAATAATAGTAGAAAGAATAATTTATTTCAGCTTTCATTTCTTTCATCACATTCCCAGTGGGTCAGAAGTTTACGTACACTCAATTAGTATTTGGCAGCATTGCCTTTAAATTGTTTAACTTGGGTCAAACATTTTGGGTAGCCTTCCACAAGCTTCCCACAATAAGTTGTGTGAATTTTGGCCCATTCCTCCTGACAGAGCTGGTGTAACTGTGTCAGGTTTGTAGGCCTCCTTGCTTGCGCACGCTTTTTCAGTTCTGCCCACAAATTTTCTATGGGATTGAGGTCAGGGCTTTGTGATGGCCACTCCAATACCTTGACTGTGTTGTCCTTAAGCCATTTTGCCACAACTTTGGAAGTATGCTTGGGGTCATTGTCCATTTGGAAGACCCATTTGCGACCAAGCTTTAACTTCCTGACTGATGTCAATATAGCCACATAAATTTCCTTCCTCAAGATGCCTTCTATTTTGTGAAGTGCACCAGTCCCTCCTGCAGCAAAGCATCCCCACAACATAATGCTGCCACCCCCGCGCTTCACGGTTGGGATGGTATTCTTCGGCTTGCAGGCCTCTCCTTTTTCCTCCAAACATAATGATGGTCATTATGGCCAAATAGTTCTAGTTTTGTTTCAGCAGACCAGAGGACATTTCTCCAAAAAGTACAATCTTTGTCTCCATGTGCAGTTGCAAACCGTAGTCTGACTTTTTTATGGCGGTTTTAGAGCAGTGGCTTTTTCCTTGCCGAGCGGCCTTTCAGGTTATGTCAATATAGGACTCGTTTTACTGTGGATATAGATACTTTTGTACCCGTTTCCTCCAGCATCTTCACAAGGTCCTTTGCTGTTGTTCTGGGATTGATTTGCACTTTTTGCACCAAAGTACGTTCATCTCTAGGAGACAGAAGGCGTCTCCTTCCTGAGCGGTATGACGGCTGTGTGGTCCCACGGTGTTTTTACTTGTGTACTATTGTTAGTACAGATGAACGTGGTACCTTCAGGTGTTTGGAAATTGCTCCCAAGGATGAACCAGACTTGTGGAGGTCTAAAAAAATAATTCTGAGGTCTTGGCTGATTTCTTTTGATTTTCCCATGATGTCAAGCAAAGAGGCACTGAGTTTGAAGGTAGGCCTTGAAATACATCCACAGGTACACCTCCAATTGGCTCAAATGATGTCAATTTTCCTTTCAGAATCTTCTAAAGCCATGACATCATTTTCTGGAATTTTCCAAGCTGTTTAATGGCACAGTCAACTTAGTGCATGTAAACTTCTGACCCACTGGAATTGTCTGTCTGTAAACAATTGTATTGTGTCATGCACAAAGTAGATATCCTAACCAACTTGCCAAAACTATAGTTTGTTAACAAGAAATGTGTGGAGTGGTTGAAAAACGAGTTTAAATGACTCCAACCTAAGTGTATGTAAACTTCCGACTTTAACTGTGTGTGTGTATATGTATATATATATATATATATTTATTTTTTTTTAAACGTGACAATGGGACATGCTAGCAGGATAAAAGAAACACACATCTTTAACTTTCTGGTAGTTCTCATTGCTCTTATCCGACTTCTCTTTTTTGGGGGTCGCAACCTCTGAGGCCATCTAAAAGGAAATCAGAAGTACAATTAGTGAGAAGTAATTTGTAGCTACTACATGTTATTACACACTTTCTTATCATAGATGGAGAAGACGTATCTCACCCTCACCTCTACATTCTCTTTTTTGTCCTTCTTGTCTTTCTTCCCCTCCCCTCCTCCAGAGCTGCTCTTCTTGTCCACCCAGAGCTCAGACTTCTCCACCATGGTGCGGAGACGGTCAAGGTCGCTCTTTATCAGCTTGTAGTTATCAACATCCTGGCCCGAGATCAGCAACTGGACCTGAGGACAACATGGAGACAGAGTGAGTGTCAGAGAGACGGTGACTGAGAGACCAGAAGATAACACAGATATAAATTATATGTATAGACACTGTATAAGAAAGGGAATAGCAGATACGGTACCAAGTTGGAGTGCAGGTCATTATTGGCCGCACCTTTGTTTACCATCAGTGATTGCAGATAGTTGTGTCTCCTTACCTGTTTGAATGTGTGCAGCACCTCCTGTCTCTGGCTGAAGTGTTTGAAGAGCAGCTGTAGAGCCCCAGAGACCAGAGGAGGGTAGTCATGCATGGTGAGATGGATCAGCACCCTCAGGAACATACGACCTCCCTCATCATCCACCTCCAGAATACTGTTCCCCTTCCTGACAGGAGGACACAGTCACAGGTTATCATAACAACACACTAGGGCAAAACCATAACATATGCTGGGAGGGTCTACAGTGCTGTACTGAACCTACCCTACACCAAACATGGCCTCTGCCTGCTCTCCTATGTGCTGCAGGTTGATGGTGGCTGTTGAAAGAGAGTTAGGAATGTTGTGTATTTAGACGGAGAGATGAATACTGTATAAGGTATGGTTAGTGGAGAGCAATGGGTCCCTCAAATGGGCACTGCACTACCTGCTTGCTCCATTGATGTTGTAGCATCGGCATCTGCCATGGGATAAACATCAACAAACTCTTTCTTGAAGACAGAAAGCAGGAAGGAGAGCCGATAGTCCAGGCGGACATTCAGGATAAACTGCACATCAACAAGAGATAAAGAACAGCACTTAGCATAAAAGGGATACTTGAATGGGTCTAATTTTTCACAAGCGTAAAACTCAACAGTACCATTTCATGAGACGTGCTGGGTTCTAGTGAGTTCTAACCTGCAGGATTTCTAGTATTTTCAGCTTGGTGTCCATGACAGTGATGTCCTGTTTGTCGATGCTGTCCTTACTGCGGTTCTGGCCCTCTATGTTGGAAGCACTCCGGCCTGGACCTCCAAAAATGGACTGTTTCCTGCTCAGTACCATGGTGGACATCATCTGGCCAACACCATGGATGGAACGCTTCATGTTTTTCCCTAACAGACAGAGTGGGAGTGGCATCCTTACTACCATGGTGAAAACCATGACGGAACCCGAATCTGAACGTCTGTTGTGCTGATTTGTTTTATAAAATGGTGATGTGTGGTAGTTCTCGCATAATAATGTTAAACGCAGAGTAGAGGTGTTTCTCATTCTCTTACCACTGCCATCGTCCTGGAACATGGGGTTGATGAGGGAAGGGTTGGGGATGCAGTCGATGATTCCCAGAAGGGTCCGTGTCAACCTCAGCAGCTCAAAGAAACTGTAGAAGCCAAAGTAGATGAGGTGTCTGGCCAGGCTCACCACCTGAGGGGACAAAACATTCTAGCAGTTATCATGCTATCGGGGCTTTTCCGGGCCAAGTGGTAGAGAGCCAGAGAGTTCTCGTCTCAATACCAAATATAGGCAGCAGCGTTCTGGAGGTATTCACAGTATTGTAAGTAGAATTAGGAATGAGAAAAGAGAGAATTGATACCTCATAGGTCAGTTTGTTCTTTTCCTCGTCAGCGAAAGGCAAGTCATCATTGAGGACGTTGTTGAGGTACTCCTCCATGAACACCATGGTGTTGGCAAACTTGTTCTTCTTATTGTCTCGCGAGTCATCCATGTTGGAGTCATAACTGAGAGAGGGAAGAGATATCGAAGTATAGGAACACAACAACAATCAGTTAGATTGCAGTGACATTATGCGCAAAACCAAATCTGGGGAAACTGTTTGAAGTCATACTCTTTAATTGTGATGGAGGTGGGGATCTCTGTCCAGAGGCGGGCGAACTTGACGGGCGTGACCAGCTCCTGGGGGTCTCGGTCGACGTGCGCATGCAGCATCAGTCTGCAGAAAGAGGCGCGCAGGTCAAAGGGCAGTGTCTCGTCCATCATGCACAGGAAGATGAGCTCCACATCCAGCTGCTTGGAGATCTCATCTATGGCCAGGTACTGGCGGTCTAGACACATTCGTGCATACAGCTTCAGCTGGTACCTACCATAAAAAAAAAGAGAAAGGTTCGACAAATGAAGCACAGACAAAACATCACCGTGGTTGGAACATTTCAGATCAGTACAACTTCCTTTTTAAACGATGACTTGTGCACGACATTCCCTTGTCTAGGAAATGTGACATCAGTGAGGAGTCACCTGTAGTACGTGAGCACGTTCTCGTCATGAGCGTTCCCCTGTCTGGCCTCCTGGGCTAGTTGTCTGATGCCCTTCTCTTGCTTCTCATTGGTCTTGTCAGTCCAGACCAGCCACACCTCATCATCGTCAGCATACTCCTCCATGCCCATGTATTCAGTGGCATTGGGAATCTCTTTGGGCACACGCCGTCTGCATGGACAAGCATAGGCACACACATTCAATCATACACACACATATATACACACACACACACACACACACACACACATACATACAAAGGCCATCGCATGTTTAGGTAAGTGTGTGCATGTATGCAGTTTAGTAAAGAGAAGTACCACTCACTCAGTCTTTATGAGGATGTCTTGGTTCTTGGGATCCAGCACACACTTACAGATCAGCTCCTGAGTGACAGGAATGGCCACGTTGTTGGACACACACAGATCTGACAGGTAGTCCAGAAACCTGAGGGGAAACAGGCCGATGTTTGAGATACACCACAACAGTTTTGAATGTACATGGGTATTATTTAGTCAGGGCGTCACTCTCCTCACCTGGGTTCCCTGTTCTTGCGGACCAGGCTAACAAAGGTCTCCACCTCCGTCTTGGTGATGTGTTTCTCCAGCAGCTTGCGGTTGTTGTGCAGCAGAGCAGTGATGGTGTCCTCAGCCAGGATGTCATAGCCAATCTGAGACTGCATCACCCCAAACTGCTTGGCTATGTGCTCCTGATGGGGCAAAAAGAGTGAGACTAATGTGTCTTGGCAGTGAAGAAGGCCCAGGGATCAATAATTCAGTTTGGATAAACGACCGAGGGACAGGAATATGGAAGGAAAAAAGTATGCGAGACAATGTGGTGTACCTGGTTCTTGCGGTAGTCTTCCTGAGAGTGTCGCAGTACCCGGTAACAGAGACGGAACATGTACTGGTAAGGGGAATTCTTCTGGTCTGACAGCTCCTCCAATCGCAGCAACGGGCCCTCTGTCCCCTTATCTTTGAAAGGGGCCTTCAAGATCCCAAAGATCTTTGAAGGGACAAAAGAATAGAGAACTATTCAAGGGAACATGTGACAATATGGATACAATGACAAGAAATGATTACCTTATATGTCATCATCAGTCTAATGCAAGCCCGCTGGCTATTCTTTTTTTTCGGGGAGGAACTCAGTCAGAATAATAAAATACAAAAGCACCATTTCGAAATTAGCTTTTGCATCAGCAGTCACTCAATAGCCCATGTCAGCAATGTATTTATTTATTACTAAGTTAGTCTTGAGGCCAGCTATCTAAACTTGTAGTCAGCAAGGTTGAATTACCGACTGGGCTGGGGCCCATTGATCATCAGTTATCATATAAAAACTGTTTGCCTTCACCCTATGGCAAAATGTGTAGAATGCAGGAAATTAGCTGTAAAACTGCACATTTTCTCTCCGCCCCCTGTCAAAATGAGTACAATTGCATGACATTTTTTATAAAATGGCAACATTTTCTCTACGCCCCATGATGATTTCCGGTTTTCAAAGTTACGCAACCCAGATGTTTAAAGTGGGCCTTCTAACCTGTTTGAGGATGTTTTGTTCCCTCATGAGTTTCTGTCTCTCGCGGTTGGCCTTGGTCATCGCCACATCCAGGACGACCTGGCCGCTGTTGGGCGTGTCCACCACAAAGAACACCAGATCCTCCAGCAGCTTAATGGCAAATCTGCAGGGTCAAACACAGGACACGGTCGGACACAGACGTTACTGGTCTGGCCCATTGGGTCTGGCTAGGGAACTATGCCATTGACTGGATTACAGTATAAGCTGTAAAACAGCTGGCTTTAATCAAGTATAACATAGAGCTCACAGGGGAAAAGTTAGGTTTATTAGAAGAAGTTGGACTTCATAGATTCATTTGGAGCCTTTTCTGCGGATACCTTACCTTCTGTCATTGGGACTGATAAAGCCCTCATTGAACCTGTCCACTATGGTGCTCAACATGAAACTGGCATCATTGGCAAAGTCCAGATCCCGGATCTCCATCACTGGCACTGACACTATGGCAAATGCCTCCTTATCCTCCTTGGTAGGGCAGGTGCCCAGCTGAAACAAGGATATAACAGAAATACTGAGTCCAAATGAACTCCGTGTCACAGTAAATCAAGTGACATGGTTCTTACCATGAGCCGGATGGGTCTCTCCTCGTCGATATCTATGGGCACGTTGGTACTCTGGATCCATGTGTTGGTGCATAGGTGTCTGAGACGCACATATGAATTCCTGAAGAAAGTTTACAATAGAAAGCCAGTGAAACATACTGTAGGTCAAGTCTTTGCTTCTTTATAAATAGATATATACAGTTGTATATACTGTATTGTACAGACTGTGCAGATGGGTTGAGGCCGATAGTGAGTTGAAGTGGTACAGTACCTTGGCACAAAGGAGTCTGTTTTCTGCAGAGTGGTGGGGTCTAGCTCAAACAAGGAAGCAATGTCATTCCCATGAGGCACAGCCACCAGCTTGTACTTTATCCTCTCACCCAACATCTTTAGTTTTCCTCTACTGTCCAGCTACAGAGGGCAGGGGTCAAGGGTTAGAGTTTAGCACATTGACTGTCACGTGTTAAATTAACTAGACATAATTACTGTGAGGTCCAAAAAAAACAAAAAAAGGATGCATACCGTATCTTCATTCGCCGAAGTCTGGATTTCAACGCTGTCACCTTTATAACCCGGATTTTCCTAAAGCAACCACAACAACACATGCGCTCTAAAATGACTCTGCATCAATACAGCCCGTGTGATAACCAGAGCACTGTGGTGACCAATATCCATGGTCCAATACTTGATCATGTTACCTCAGCTGCAAGATAGTTCCCTGTGGCAAGGTGTTTAAAGCGGTACAGACTGTTCCAGTGTCCGGCCCCTCCTCGACATGGGTCATGGTGCACCACCTTGGAACACATCACACCATCAAAACAAACCTCAGTCGTCATACCTTAGGCATTTAGCTGCTGTACGACAGAGCATATCCAAACTGGACTAGGATTCAAAAACGGCAAATACGTGCGTGGGCTTGGGTGCCGTGCGTGTACCAACCTCCACTTCCCACAGGGCATTGGAGCTGGTGGCAGAGGTAGCAGACTGGCGCAGGGTGGTACGGAGGAACACATGCAGCTTGACCTTGTACTCATCACAGGTCAGGAACTTCTCCTGCTCCGCATGGAACAACCGCACCACATCCCCCTGACCGGACACACCAGCAGAGACATCAAATCATCTAAACGCTTCAGGTTAGAATGCTATTATTGTGTTAGGGTTGGAAAGTGAAGAAGAATCAATTACAATGATACAAATAGTGACAGTAATATACACATGAATGTTAAAGGAGACTTACTCCTTTCAAGACTTCATCCTTATGGTCACTGAACATCATGAACAGGTTGATTTTCCAGCTAGTATTGCAGTTCACAGAATTAACCTGCAGGGGGACACACCTATACGTCAGCTTCAGCATGCATACCTGTTCCACCTAGATGGGTAAGCTGGATGGGTAAGTCAAAATGTACTAGATGGATAAGTCAAAACCCGCCATATCGACAAAATGTACGAAAACAAAAATGAAGCTTTTTGGTCTTAATTTAAGGTTAGGGTTAGCCATAAGATTAGCAGTGTGGTTAAGGTTAGGGTTCAAATCAGATTTTAAGAAGACACATTGTAGAAATGGGTGGGGCTTATCATCATTGCTGGCAGTAACAACCGTTGGTTCTTTGCAATTGGGAAGTGACACAGTCAGAAGCCTCACTCTTCCAGACAGATTCAGTCATGGATTAATCAGACAGTGTGGTTATGACTGGACTCTTACCTCTTTGCATCCAGCGTGGTCAGAGAGCTCATAGTTACTGGCATGTAGGGGCTGGCCTGCATTCACTGGGTTCAGGATCACCTTATCTCCTACCACTACCTGCAGAGGAACACAGAAATAAGTACAACAACAATTCCACAAGAAGCACAAGAACTCAAGTTGCAATAAACAGTTGAAACAATAATGCCTTCTCCCCAGCTGAGGGATGGGGTTGGAGAAATGTAATCCCTCTCCGAGCTATGGATGCAAGGATAGAGCATCCAGGATAAACTTATAGATTTAACCATGTTTTGAGGCTATATAGTGTTTGTAAACAATGTAAATATAAACAAACATTGGGGTTGATTTAAGCTTATATTTTGGGTACTGATAGGATACGACAGTTGAAGTAAGCTCATGAGGGATTTAATAAGTTATGTTCTTCAAGAATCAAATGGGTAAATATCATTCATTTATAAGTTAATAAAATAATGGATATAGCAACTGCAGATTGCCCCTATAGATTGTCTGAGATTTGTGAGTTTGCATGTGTTAGTGAATGTGTGTATGCAGTGGTGTTAAGTACTTAAGTAGTACTTTAAAGTATTTTTACTTAAGTTGTTGTTTGGGGTATCTGTACTTTATTTTACTATTTAGATTTTTCTGCCAACTTTTACTTCACTACATTCCTAAAGAAAATAAATGCACTTTTTTACTCCACACTCTACATTTTGAATGCTTATCAGGACAGGAAAATGATCTTATCAAGAGAACATCCCTGGTCATCCCTGCTGCCTCTGATCTGGCAGACTCACTAAATACACATGCTTCGTTTGTAAATGATGTCTGAGTGGTGGAGTGTATCCCTGGCTATCCATCAATAAAAATAAACAAGAACATTGTGCCGTCTGATTTACTTAATATAAGGAATATGAAATTATTTATATTTTTACTTTTGATACTTAAGTACATTTGAGCAATTCCATTTACATGTTATACTTAAGTATATTTAAAACAAAATATTTTTAGACCTTTACACAAATAGTATTTTACTGGGTGACTTTCACTTGAGTCATTTTCTATTAAGGTAACTTTACTTTTATTCAAGTATGACAATTGAGTACTTTTTCCAACCCTGTGTGTATGTGATTGAACGCAACTGCGCATGTCAGTTGAGTCTGTGCAGTAATACGAGTTAGGGGAGTTACATTGTCTCCGTTGGCCCTTAGCTTCCAGAAGGGTTGGATGAACATCCAGGAGCCCTCATTCCCCGTTCCGTCCAGGGTGACCCGCATGGCATTCTTCTCCAGCAGGGCAGGCAGACGCTTATTCACAGTCAGGTATTTATTACTCTTCATATGCAACAGCTGTCAGCCAGGGCAGATAACACACACACAGAAAAACAGGCCACTGTTAAACCTCGCAAAAACTTTCATATTGTCTGGGATACTGTGCTGTTATGATGGAAGCTAGAATAGCTCACTATCCCATTCAGGAATGGGAACCAGCCAGCCAGAAAGGGGACCACTTAAGAAAGAATGGCGTAAAGACCAAGTTGAAAAGTACTAAAACCATGTATCAACAGACAGGATCACCCTGCTGTTGTCATTCAGAGATGATTATGTTCTACAGACAGGATCACCCTGCTGTTGTCATTCAGAGATGATTATGTTCTACAGACAGGATCACCCTGCTGTTGTCATTCAGAGATGATTATGTTCTACAGACAGGATCACCCTGCTGTTGTCATTCAGAGATTATTATGTTCTACAGAAAGTGCATGTCTCTCATTTCAATGGGAGAGAATGAATGGCAAATCGCATAAGCTTTAGTGAAAGAAAGATGTGCTAAGAGGATATTAAGGAGAATAAAGGAGTGGGGGAGACCTGAGGAAGCTATGCGGTAGGACTTACTTCCTGTAGATAGTGACATCACTAGATGAGTTGTACTGTATTGTATGCTTGTCATTGGTGTGATGTGTGCACTTGCACAGCCATTAACAGATTACAGCTATTGATCTCCTGAGAGCGAGCAACACCCACTTTGTCTACAAACCCTCCCCGCCGTCTCCCACCTCAGCCTGTCCGAATCAAGAGGAACGCCACACTACACAGTCACAAGGAACCACACCTATAATGTCTGTCCAGATAAGAGAGGGCTCTTAACATTAACCCTTAACTTTATGTCCCATGTTTCTGTAAGTGCACAGCCCTTCATGTTTGTGTGAAGATAAGGCTTCAGAGTCAATATTGACCAGGTACAGGTCCAGTGAGTGGGAATCCTAGCCCCTAGACCTCAGTCAATACATCCATTTCTCATGCGATATTGAACACGGTTCTGTGCATTTTCCTGTGAATCATTAACCCTCTTTTCTTCATTGCGCATTCGGTGACGAAAACCGAGGTTAGAGGTCTGATGATGACTATCAACTGTAGCCTTTCTATGAAATTAACAAAACTCTCAAATATGTCATCATTCAAGTTCAGACAAATATTCTTGTTCTTGGTTTCACACAGACTACTGCATATATAGCACTAATCTAGGTTATGCTACATAGGCATTTCATGTCAAATGCCCAGCGGCAGGTATTACTGGAAAACCTGTGCAGTCTTCTCTCTCAACACTTAGAATCTCTTTAGAATATGAACACACCGAGAGGAAAATCTGACTTCACCTGGCTATGGTAATGACAACCTGACACACAGGAGTGACATGCAGAAACATGCCGTTATGGACCAGCTATTAAGAGTCACGATGAGGAAGAGTTGATTGTGAATCACCCGACTGACTATCACACCAATCCCTGTAACTCGGGGCCAATAACTCCCCTTAGTGACTGATGCTGCATCCGTAATGTATTAAAACACAGGTGTTCTGTGAACCATCCCTGACCCATTCTGTTTTGTGCTCTACAGACCCTTCACTCTCAGAATGTGCCGGTGTGCTCAAGCTTCCCCTCGGGTACAAGACCAGCCATTCATTGATAGTGGCCTAATCCCATGACATCACAACAGAGTTACAGTAATTCCATTCACCAGAGTAGGGAGAAGCATAAGCTGTTGAACACCTGAGGGTCTGCTTACCTAAACAGTGCTGCTGGGAACTCCAACCTTACCTGAATGACAGTGCCATATTTTACTACATCTCCGTGGACTTTCTTGTTTTCGGTCTCATTCTGTTTCTGTTCCAGGTTAGAGGCATGCTGTGGAGTAATAAGGACAAGGTTGCATCCGTTTCAGTGTTAGTCCAGTGTACTGCATCTAACCTAGTGGTATGATCCTTGGTAGTATCTTTTACCTGTAGTTTCTGAAGTAGCACAACATCAGCGATCTTGTCCTTCTCGTGCTTGGCCTGCTTGGCTTTCCAGAACTGCTTCTGTGCAGAGTAACGGTTCATGGGACACACTTTGAAGAGGCAGTCTGAGACAAGAGAGTGGGTTCAAGGGTCAAGACTATTATTCAGGGGACTGGTGAGTATTCAATGTAATAGCTGTTTTGGTATCAAACTTAAATACCTGTATTATGGGAAGGAGAGCTAGTGGTGAACTTATCACAGATTGATTACTATCCCAAGATGGCTGCCATTATCCCAAACATCTACTTTTTTTAATAGTAAAGATGTGCTGGGTCACTGTCTGAGCAAGTATATAATCGCTTCCACATAAAAAGCATCATGTCCTTGTTAAAAAGCGGTTAGTAATTTGCTCCACACCCACCATAGGGGAGAGTGGATCTGGGTGTCTGGTCAATATTATACTTCCTATCCTCAGAGGGATATCCTGTTTTTAAAAGAGCCTAATACTGGAGGTTAAGGGCTTTATCAGCTGGCTGTCTGTGTGCCTTGTGAGTACAGTACAGTAGTTGTTATCTGCCACACAGGCCTGACAGGAAGCTTCTATAGCCACCAAAACGGCAAACATCTTTAAAAATGTCTGTCACTCATCCCTCTGCAAATATTGAAATTGCTTCTTTGATACAGTCAATGTGTGGCGGGATAAATCTTTATATAGGGAAATCATGCAAACAGCTGACAGAATACTATTCATATAAAACCATTACATGGGAAACAATTAAGAGTGTAATTAGACTATGACACAGTTGTTGAGACTTATGGGTCAACATACATTTACAGTCACGTGAAAAAGTAAGTACACCCTTTGGAAAGTGGTATTTTCTTTTACATATTTGGACACATGGATATTTGAGCTGAATTCCAACCACATTCATTGATAAAGGTAAACCAATTTAACAAATCACACAAAAAAAAAAATACTTTGGAAATGTTCAAATAAATTAAAATAAATGCTATTTCCTTATGCAGGAAAAAATAAATGTACACCCCTACATTTACCATCACCTAAAATGGCTAAAATGCAGATCAGGTGCACCAAAACAGGTGCAAATCATTAGGAAATCATTAGAGAGTACCTTGAGAGGGTCTAGCCTTCCATAAAGATTAGACACTTGGTCTGGTTTGTTATTAACCATATGGGTGTATGGAAACACATCATGCAAAGATCAGAATACCTATCCAAGGCCCGAAGAAGAAAAATGATTGATGCCTGTGAGTCTGGGAGGGGTTACAAATCCATTTCCAAGCAATTCGAAGTACATCGTTCCACTGTCGGACGGATCATCTGGAATTTTCTCCATTTGTAGACCACTGGCAATCTACCTAGGACAGGCCGTCCCGCCAAATTCAGCCCAAGAGCTGACCGAAAGATGATCACGGAAGTCTCTAAGAACCCCAGGGTAACATCAAGGGATCTACAGGCCTCTCCTTCCATAATCAATGTCAAAGTACATGAATCAACTGGCGGAAAGAGACTGCACAAAGTTGGCCTACATGGGAGGTCAGGAAGAATCCTATGCTCTCAAAAAACAATATCAAGACAAGACCGATGTTTCCCAGACAACACCTGGGTAAAGACCAAAACTACTGGAACAATGTGCTCTGGACAGATGAGTCAAACGTGGAGTTGTTTGGCCGCAATGCCAGACGCCATCTTTGGCGAAAACAAAACACTGCCTTTGAACAAATGAACCTCATACCAACCGTAAAGCATGGAGGCGGTGGCATTATGGTTTGGGGCTGCTTTGCTGCCTGAGGGCCTGGCCAACTTGCCATCATTTAGTCAACCATGAATTCCATATTGTACAAGAGAATTCTTGCGGAGAATGTGAGGAAAAAATAAATACAAAAATTTAACTTTTTTTTTTTTTTTAATCGGTCAAAAAGCTGAAGCTGAACCGAACATGGATCTTGCAACAGGACAATGATCCAAAACACACAAGCAAAGCTACAACAGAATGTCTCAAAAAGAAGAAATGGAGGATTATGGAATGGCCGAGTCAAAGCCAAGATCTCAATCGTGTCAAAATGCTGTGGGGGGACTTGAAGCGGGCAGTGCATACAATAAATCCCTCCAATATGACACAGTTGAGGACGTACTGTGAAGAAGAGTGGGGGGAACAAACTATCCCAGTCGATATAAGAGCCTGATAGACAGTTACAAGAAACAGCTACATTAAGTTATCTAAGCTAAAGGGGGCAACACCAGCTATTGAAGCTAGGGGTGTACATATTTTCTCCCGCACTATAGAATTGCAATTCTGTTGATTTTGATGAATAAACGATTGCAAAGTATGATTTTTCAGTTTCATTTGTTAAAGTAGGTTACCTTTATCTGTCAATAGTGTTGAAGCGAAGATTACATATCCATCTGTCCAAATATTTACCAAAAAATACAACTTTCTAGGGGGTGTACTTACTTTTTCAATAGACTGTACGTACATCGTCAACATTTCTGTTTAAACTAAGATCCAAGAGTAGGACATCAAATGAACCTTTGATCAGAAATGCACTGAATGCGTGTTACTGGAGGGATGGATGAGAGGAAAGTGCGGGTTTCAGCCCCCTTCAGAGGCCAGCCAGTGGAAAATGTTCTGGGTGTTTGGCTGCTCCCTGACTTGGAGTCTGTTCTCTCTGGTGCCAATATCAGGCAGAGTGGGCAGAGAACAGTGCATTCCCCATATGTCACAGTCATTGACAGACAGAGGCACAACAGACACACTTTAACATGCATAGCATGGGCAATCACTCACAAACACACAGGGAAGTATACATGCACGCACACACATACATGCCACTCTGACAAAGACACACACACACGCAAGCAACCGCACACACTTTACGTTGTAGGCCTAAATAAATCATTTAATACTCATCTAACCTCTGAACTTCTTGGGGGGATAGTCCAGGTCCCCTGCAGCTGGTTCTACCACACATCGGTCATCCACCAACCTAGGGAGAAAAACAACACAAAGCAGATCATATATCAACATTTACAGTCAAATAATTGCACTGCAGTGTTTGTATACAGCCCTCAAATTCAAATATGGACCTTGAAGCCAATTCCATTGCTTTGTTTCATACTACCCCTCTAATCAAGGACTGAATTAGACCAAGGACACCAGGTGGGTACAATGAAATAGCAGGTAGAACAGAAACCGGACCTCGTAGGGTAATATTTGAATACTCCTGGTATACATATGGCAACATATGCAGTGTTTCCCCTAGGATTTGTTTTCAGCAGTGGTGGCAAGGGAGGGACATTGCTACTACCGTTAGCACAATGACATGCTAGCTGTTCCTATAGACTTCTAGCAATTGAGCCAATGACTTTCCTTTTTTAAAGCACACCTCAGCAGAAATCTATACATATGAAAAAGATTACATCACACTTTTTGCAGCGGTGGCAACAATTTAGCAGCGGCGGCCCACCACTGCTAAATTAATAAAGGGAGAAACACTGATATGGCAGAACAAATACCATGACACTAATTCCCTCATGCAGAAACCATCTACATTTATTTCCACTTGGATTTGCTCCATGTCTCATTATGGTCTGACTTAAGCAGCTATTTATTATGAGCCACTGAGTGTCAGTGACATGGGGTTGCATTGTAATAAAGATCATCAGATCCTTAAACTCTACATGAACAGAGTGCAGAGTGAATAGCATAAACACGTTGATTTAATATACACAGAGAAAAATAGATCTATTGGTTTCAAACGGTGTTGTAATTATTTTTATCTATGGAACAAACAGTGCCTTCTGAAAGTGTTCAGACCCCTTAATTCTATCCACATTTTGTTGTGTTACAGCCCAAATAAAACATTTATTAAATTTAGGTTTTGTGTCACTGGCTCACACACAATACCCCATAATGTAAAAGTGGAATTATGTTTTTGAAATACTTACAAATTAATAAAAAATTGAAAATCTGAAATGTCTTGAGACAATAAGTATTGAATCCCTTTGTTATGGTAAGGCTAAACAAGTACAGGAGTAAAAATGTGACATAAGTTGCATGGACTCACTCTCCGTGCAATAATGGTGTTTAACATTATTTTTTTTATGACTACCTCATCTGTGCCCACATTTACAATTATATTTAAGGTCCCTCAGCTGAGCAGTGAATTTCAAACAGAGATTCAACCACAAGGAGGTTGAGGTTTTACAATGCCTTGCAAAGAGGTGACCCTATTGGTTGATACATTTTTTAAAATCACATTCCTTTAAGCATGGCAAAGTTTATTAATTCCACTTTGGATGGTATATCAAGACACCCAGTCACCACAAAGATACAGGCGTCCTTCCTAACTTGGTTGCCGGAGAGAAAGGAAGCCGCTCAGGGATTTCGCCATGAGGCCAATGGTGACTTTAAAACAGTTAGAGTTGAATGGCTGTGATAGGAGAAAACTGAGGGTGGATCAACAACATTGTAGTTACTTCACAATACTAACCTTAATGACAGAGTGAAAAGAAGGAAGCCTTTCTTTGAATAAAAATATTCCAAAACATGCATCCTGTTTGCAGTAAGGCACTAAAGAAAACTGCAAAAAAGTTGGTCTAAGAAATCAACTTTATGTTCTGAATACAAAGCGTTATGTTTGGGGAAAATCCAACGCAATACATCACACCACAGAGTACCACTCTTCATATTTTCAAGCATAGTCGTGGCTGCATCATGTTATGGGTATGCTTGTCATTGGCAATGACAAGGGAGTTTTTATTTGTTGATAAAAAGACAAGGAAGTGGCTTTTTAATAATATCTGAAAGGTCCCTCAGCCGAGCAATAAATTTCATACAGATTCAACCACAAAGACCAGTGAGGTTCTCCAATGCCTTGCAAAGAAGGGCACCTATTGGTAGATGGGTAAAAATAAATCAGAGTGAAAAGTAAGCATGTAAAGAATAAAATATTTTCCAAAACATACATCCTGTTTGCAATAAGGCACTAAAGTAAAAGTGCAAAACAATGTGGTAAAAAAATGACATTTATATCCTGAATACAAAGTGTTATGTTTGGGGCAAATCCAACACAACAGCGAGTACCACTACCCACATTTTCAAACATGGTGGTGGCTGCATCATGTTATGGGTATGCTTGTCATCGGCAAGAACTAGGGAGTTTTTTTTTAGGATAAAAATAAATGGAATAGAGCTAAGCACAGGCAAAATCCTAGAGGAAAACCTGACTCAGTCTGCTTTCCACCAGACACTGGGAGACGAATTCACCTTTTAGCAGGACAATAACCTAAAACACAACGCCAAATATTAACTGGAGTTTCTTACCAAGATGACATTGAATGTTCCTGAATTGCCTAGTTAAAGTTTTGACTATGGCAAGACTTGAAAATGGCTGTCTAGCAATGATCAACAACCAACTTGGCAGAGCTGAAGAATTTTAAAATTTGGCAGAGCTGAAGAATGTGCAATTATTGTACAATCCAGGTGTGCAAAGCTCTTTAGAGACTTACCTAGAAAATCTCACAGTTGCCAAAGGCGATTCTAACATGTATCGACTCAAGGGTGTGAATACTTATGTAAAAGAGATATTTCTGTATTTTATTATCAATACATTTGCTAACATTTAAAAAACATGTTTTCACTTTGTCATTATGGGGTAGTGTGTGTAGATGGGTGATCATATTTTTAAAAAAATCCATTTTGAATTCAGGCTATAAGAACAAAATGTGGAATAAGTCAAGGGGCATGAATACTACTCGATTACCCGCCAGCTGAAAATATTTTTGTTCTCAGATTTTGCAAATAAATTCATTTTAAAAAATCCTACAATGTGATTTTCTGGATTTTTTTTCTCATTTTGTCTGTCATTGTTGAAGTGTACCTATGATGAAGATTACAGGCCTCTCATCTTTTTAAGTGAGAGAACTTATACAATTGGTGGCTGACTAAATACTTTTTTGCCCCACTGTATGTAATAATGACAATTACAACAATACTGAATGAACACTTTTATTTTAACTTAACATAATACATAAATAAAATCAATTTAGTCTCAAATAAATAATGAAACATGTTCAATTTGGTTTAAATAATGCAAAAACAAAGTGTTGAAGTAAAAGTGCAATATGTGCCATGTAAAGAAAGCTAACGTTTAAGTTCCTTGCTCAGAACATGAGAACATATGAAAGCTGGTGGTTCCTTTTAACATAAACATAAGTTTTAGGTTGTAGTTATTATAGCAATTATAGGACTATTTCTCTCTATACCATTTGTATTTCATATACCTTTGACTATTGGATGTTCTTAAAGGCACTATAGTATTGCCAGCCTAATCTCGGGAGTTGATAGGCTTGAAGTCATAAACAGCGCACAGCTTGAAGCACAGCGAAGAACTGCTGGCAAAGGCAGGAAAGTGTTGTTTGAATGAATGCTTACGAGCCTGCTGCTGGCTACCACCGCTCAGTCAGACTGCTCTATCAAATGTCAAATCATAGACTTAATTATAATATAATAAACACACAGAAATACGAGCCTTATTAATATGGTCAAATCCGGAAACTATAATTTTGAAAACAAAACATTTAATTCTTTCAGTGAAATAAGGAACCGTTCCGTATTTTATCGAACGGGTGGCAACCCTAAGTCTAAATATTGCTGTTGCATTGCACAACCTTCAATGTAATGTCATAATTATGTACAATTCTGGCAATTTAATTACGGTCTTTGTTAGAAAGAAATGGTCTTCACACAGTTCGCAACGAGTCAGACAGCCCAAACTGCTGCATATACCTTAACTCTGCTTGCACAGAACGCAAGAGAAGTGACACAATTTCTCTTAAAAGTTCAAAGAAATTCATGTTAGCAGGCAATATTAACTAAATATGCAGGTTTTAAAAAAATATACTTGTGCATTGATTTTAAGAAAGGCATTGATGTTTAAGGTTAGGTACACATTGGTGCAACGACAGTGCTTTTTTCACGAATGCACTTGTTAAATCATCACCCGTTTGGCGAAGTAGGCTGTGATTCGATGATAAATTAACAGGCACTGCATCGATTATATGCAACGCAGGACAAGCTAGATAAACCTGCCACGCAGTTTCCTCATGGAGTGCAATGTAATTGGCCATAATCGGCATTGTTGTGAAAACTTGAAATCGGCCCTAATTAGTTGGCCATGCCGATTAATCGGTCGACCTGTACTTGAGACAAGGATTATGTATGTGTGCCATTCAGAGGGTGAATGTGCAAGATAAAAGATTTAAGTGCCTTTTTTAACGGGGTACAGTAGTAGGTGCCAGGCGCACAGGTTTGAGTGCGTCAACAACTGCAACAATGCTGGATTTTTCACACTCAATAGTTTCCCGTGTGTATCAAGAATGGTCCACCACCCAAAGGACATCCAGACAACTGTGGGAAGCATTGGAGTCAACATGGGCCAGCATCCCTGTGGAACGCTTTCAGCACTATGTCGAGCCCATTTTCTGACAAATTGAGGCTGTTCTGAGGGCAAAAGGGGGTGCAACTCAATAGTAGGACGGTGTTCCTATTGTTTTGTACACTGTCTAAAACGGGCCTAAACTGGTCACTTTCATCATGATTTTCTCAGAAATGGTTTGTAAAAATGTTTTAAAAAGATGTAAAAAGCATTTCAAACATCTTTCCTCGCAGTTAGGTTTTCACATGAAAATTGCCAGAACAATCTGAGATACCAAAAATATTCCTGCTCCTGTTGACGTGGAATCGACCGATTTCTGGTCATCTACGGTATAGCCTATTATAAGTGGTAGTTCCATGACTGTAGATGACACACAGAAGGCAGGACAGGCTCATACAATGCTGTGAAAATATGCAAAAAGGGGTTCATGCTTTTAAAAGAGCCTGTCTGAAAGGCCAAACTAATCCTACATCTTTACCATGCGTCTGTATAATCATGTCAGCGTGCAGAGGATTGTCTCCAGTTAATGTCCCTTTATCCTCTCGACATAATCAATGAGAGTTACATAGCAGCCAGGCAGGGGTGTTGTCTACCTATTATGGGCTCATTACTTTGGCTAGAGTCTGAAGTGATCCACCTGGCAATGAATTGTTTTTTATTCCCCTGGTCATTTGCATTGTACATGAAATCACTCAGCCTCAGGATTTAAAAAAAAATAAAAAAATTTAAACAGATTTATTTATTTTTAAGAGCCACTTTAGGGTAATTTAATTAATTCACACAAAAGAAGACAAGTGAAAGACAAAACTGTGCAGATAAAAACAAGGTAAAAAAAATGTGCAGGTGAGGTTGGAAACCCAAGAGGGCTTATATGACCACATCAACAAAAAAACACACAATATATGTACAACAGCTGGTTCAATCTATTAGGCCTAAACAAAGACTTTGAATTGCAATTGAACATGAGACTCAACGTAGAAAAAAAAAAACATGTTTGCAAGATATTTTTATATATTTAAATTGTGGTGTGAATACCACCAGTGGTGTGCTGTTTGACTAGGTTACCATCAATGGGTGGCAGTGCTTTACCTGCGACTGAGAATGCAAAGCATCTCTTATGTGTGATTGAATGCAGCACAGCTGTCAGACGTCACAGGAAGAGAGCAGGCTGAAGTGGTTTTCAGGTCTATGACACCTTTGAAACGTGTGTCAGGTCCCTGATTATTTCATTCATAACACAGAGATCTGCACTGTTCTCACATGTGTATTTTACTCAAGAAGCATAGACACAAATGGTATCAAAATAACTAATTTATCCTTCTTTAGCTACTACAGACATTAGTGATGGGGGGGGGGTCGATATAGTTGCATAGGGATATTATTTTGAACGATATAACGCAATATTATTTTTGACAGTATAGCAATATTATTTTTGCACTAGTTGGCCTTACCTGCACCAGAACTCCAGTATTTTTCCATCATATCTTGTTCTCCATCTTCTTTTTAAAAAGTGAGCCAATTTGTTTTCAGAACTTTTATTTCCATGACTGATCAATACTCGCTTAGTGAGATTGAGACGCTGGGTGACCAATCTTCCATTACCGAGCATACTAGTCGCCAATGTTCAATCATTAGTGAATAAACTTGACAAACTCAGAGTGAGAATCTCCTTCCAAAGGGACATCAGATTCTTCAACATATTCTGTTTTTCTGAACCCTGGCTTTCCACCGATATCAAAAGGGATTATGTACAACCAGTGGGTTTTACAGTTCATTGAGCGGATAGGAAGAGGGCTCTTTCTTGCAAGAAAAAAGGCGGAGGGCTCTGTTTTATGACCAATAATAAGTGTTGCAACGGGGGAAATGCACAGCAAGTTACAAGCTTCTGCTTGGAATACTTGGTCATCAAATGTCGCTCTTTATACATTCTCAGGGATTATCGCCACGGCTGTGTACATCCCGCCCCAAGCGATACCAAAAATGCTCTCAAAGATCTTTATTGGTACATGGTTCATTGTCTCGGGGGACTTTAACAAAAGTAATTTGAGAACAGCGCTCCCGAATATCTATTAACACATTGACTGTCTAACCCGCAGAGATTCTACGCTGGACCACTGCTACATGTCTAATCAAGCTTTATTTATTAAATCAAGCTTTAGTTATACAGCGCATTTCAGACATGGAATACAATGCGATGTTCTTCACAGGAAAAAAACGATGAAAAACAATAAATAAAAATGTAAATATTTACTACACAACAAACATAAGAGGATAAAACACTAAATCATAACTGAAGCCATGAAGTGCTTAAGAAAGGCTGGTCATGGCTCACATCAACACCATTATCCCAGAAAACCTAGACCCACTCCAATTTGCATACTGCCCCAACAGATCCACAGATGATGCAATCTCTATTGCACTCCAAGCTGTCCTTTCCTCCCTGGACAAAAGGAACAACTATGTGAGAATGCTGTTCATTGACTACAGCTCAGCATTCAACACCATAGTGCCCTCAAAGCTCATCACTAAGCTAAGGACCCTGGGACTAAACACCTCCCTCTGCAACTGGATCCTTGTCTGCCTGACGGGCCGCCCCCAGGTGGTGAGGGTAGGTAACAACATATCTGCCACGCTGATCCTCGACACGGAGGCCCCTCATGGGTGCATGGCTCAGTCCCTTCCTGTACTCCCTGTTCACCCTTGACTGCATGGCCAGGCACGACTCCAACACCATCATTAAGTTTGCCGACATCACAACAGTGGTAGGCCTGATCACCGACAACGATGAGACAGCCTATAGGGAGGAGGTCAGAGACCTGGCCGTGTGGTGCCAGGATAATAACCTCTCCCTCAACGTGATCAAGACAAAGGAGATGATTGTGGACTGCAGGAAAAGGAGGACCAAGCATACCCCCATTTCTTATCAACGGGGCTGTAGTGGAGCAGGTTGAGAGCTTCAAGTTCCTTGGATGTCCACATCACCAACAAACTATCAAGGTCCAAACACATCAATACAGTCGTGAAGAGGGCATGACAAAACCTATTCCCCCTCAGGAGACTGAAAAGATTTGGCATGTGTCCTCAGATCCTCAAAAAGTTCTACAGCTGCACCACCAAGAGCATCATGACTGGTTGCATCACTGCCTGGTATGGCAACTGCTCGGCCTCCGACCGCAAGGCACTACAGAAGGTGCCTTTAACTCTACCTACATATACATATTACCTCAATTACCTCGACTAACCTGTGCCCCCGCACATTGACTCTGTACCGGTACCGCCTGTATGTAGCCTCACAACTGTTATTTTACCACTGCTCTTTAATTATTATTATATTATTTTATTTTTTACTTATCTATTTTTACTTAACACTTACTTTTCTTAAAACTGCATTGTTGGTTATGGGCTTGTAATTAAGGATTTCACTGTAAGGTCTACACCTGTTTGTGACAAATAAAATTTGATTTGATTGGATTTGACTAAAAAGCACCCCAAGGTAAAGGGTATAAGGTCATCTACCGCCCTCCTTTTGACAAATCTGACTATGTCTCCATTTTCCTCCTCCCCGCCTACAAACAAAGACTTAAGAGGAAAGTTCCGGTGGTCAGGTCTGTACAACAATGGTCTGACCAATCAGAATCCATGCTCCAAGATTGTTTTGATCACGTGGACAAGAATATGTTTCGGGTTGCCTCTGAGGATAACATCAGTGAACACGCCTACTCAGTCACCATACTCATAAAGAAATGCATGGCTGACGTGATACCGATGGTGTCTTTCAAAGCTTTTCCCAATCAAAAACCATGGATTGAAGTCGAGAGATGCTACTTATAAACAAGTCAAGGTGACCCGAGGCAATTGTATCACTAAACAGTACAAATACGACCTACGCAGATTGATCAAGATGGCAAGACAAGTGGAGAAGCAATTAAACTTCAACGATCATGACTTACAAAAAGAAAGCCAGTCACATCACGGACACCTTATTCTCATGCTTCGAGCAAAATGACTCTGAGCTGCCCGAGGAGAGCCCCTGAGGACAATGAGGGCTAAGTGCTTGCGGTCTCCACGGAGGACATATGCAAGTCATTCAAACGTGTTAACCCTGGCAAGGCTGCTGGACCAGACAGCATCTCTAGCCGTGCCCTCAGAACATGTGCAGACCAGCTAGCTGTTGTGTTTTCTGAAATGTTCTCTCTCTAGCTCAGGCTGTTATCCCCACCTGCCTCAAGATGTCCAGTATCATCCCCGTGCCCAAGAAAGAGAAAATAACTGAACGACTACCGACCCGTAGCACTCACTTCTGTCATCATGAAGTGCTTCGAGAGGCTAGTCAAAGACTACATCACCTCCTCGACACACGTGACCCTTTCTAATTCGCCTACTGCCCGACAGGTCCACGAACAACGCAGTCGCCAATGCACTTGCACACTGCCGTCACCCACCTGGACAAGAGGAATGTGTGAGGATGTTCTTCATCGAATATAGATTGGCCTTTTATACCCTAGTGCCCTCTATGCTCACCACAAAGCTCATAGCCCTGGGACTGAACTCCTCCCTATGCAACTGGGACCTGGGCTTCCTAACAGGCCACCCATAGGTGGTGAAGATAGGCAACATTACCTCCTCCATACTAATTCTCAACACAGGGGCCCCACAAGGGTGCGTCCTCAGTCTCCTCCTGTACGCCCTGTATACTCACAACTGAGTGGCCTCACACAGTCCAAACTCAATCATCAAGTTCGCAACTCTTCAACCTCAGGAGCATATTGTCGGGCTGCATCACAGCCTGGTATGGCAACTCCACCACTGCTGACCGCAAGGCACTAGAGAGGGTGGCATGCTCAGGCGAATGCACCATTGGGTGCACACTGCCTGCCCTTCAGGACACCTACAACACCAGGTGTTGCAAGAAGGCCAAGAAGATCATCAAGGACCTCAGCCTCCTGAGCCACGGCCGGTTCTCCCCGCTTTCATCACTCAGTACAGGAGCATCATGGCTAAAACTAACAGACTGGCCAATAGTTTCTACCCCCCAGACCATCAGGCTGCTGAATAGCCACCACTAGTTAGCTATGCCCCACCCCAACAGACATTTATCATGCTGAATAGCTGCCACCACTACTTCTACCCCCCCTTATAGTCCCAAGCTCTTGATTTCCCTGTCCTAACAGGCATAATGTGTTATGCAGTAAACCACACTTAAAGCAGCTTTAGCCGAGCTACAGATATCTAATAAGCAGCCCTATGTTGTTAGACATTCAAATGTGTGTCCTCGAAAGACAAGTGAGAGCAGTAACTCCCAGTATTTAAATTCATGCAAACTAGGGCTAGGGTCTGATTTATTTATTTTTTTTACATTTTATTGAGCTGCGCAATTTCACCATCATTCCATCGGAAGGAATCTATTGTCCCCACAGATGATAAATCGAAGTTAAACATTGACTACATATTGTTACAAATATGACTCAGCCAGACACTTGTAGCCTACTTTGAACAGTATGAAGTGAATGAACTAAGTGTGGCTAAGAGGTGACTCCTCAAGAAGCTGTTTGAACAGGCATCAAAGGCCAAGACCTAGGACTGTATTAGTTGCTGAGCCTGACTGGACAGGGTTGGGTGCGGCGGTCACAGCCAGGCTGGTGCACAGAGGGCACCAGACCACATACAAAGCTGCCCCTGCTCCAGCATCAACTGGGGAAACCACAGGAAGCACTATGAATAGAGAGCTATTAAGTCCCATGTGACATGAGCACCACTCCGTTGGAAATCTACAAAGGACACACTGGCATCATTTCCTTTTCCTGACATAATCCCTACTGCAGTATTTTAATTTAGGCAAACTATCAAGTAGGGGTGGGACGGGGAGAGGTGGGCTGCAGCGTAGCCTTTACGTAAACATAAACAACAACATATACCACTGTCAGGGAAAAATACACTGAGCGTACGAAATGTGAGGAACTGCAACGCTATTGGGTTTTTCACACTCAACAGTTTCCCGTGTGTAGCAAGACTGGTCCACCACCCAAATAACATCCAGCCAACTTGACACAACTGTGGGAAGCATTGGAGTCAACATGGGCCAGCATCCCTGTGGAATGCTTGGCACCCTGTGGAGTCCATGCCCTGATGAATTGGGGCTGTTTTGAGGGCAAAAGGGGGTGCAACTCAATATCAGGAAGGTGTTCCTAACGTGTTGTACACCCAGTGTATTTAGCTGTCTAGAGACAACGTTGTTAATAGAGCACCTGTGTTCGCACACCTTTCGCTGACAGAGAAAGATCCGTGTTAAACTAATAGGGGCGAAGACATTTTTTCAACCTTTACTATTGAGGAAATACAGCACTATTTTAGGCACACACAAAAGCAGGTGTAACAACAGTATTCATCAACAACAAATATAGTGCAACTGTGCTCATAATTGAGATACTCTAGTGTATTGCATTGTGAAATACAGCTCAACAATGAGCTCCCTGAGCACAATTTTACTAGAGAACAGATGTTTGCATATGGGTATGCATGACTATCTAGAGATCACGGTCATCCACTATTATTACTGTGGAACTGAGACTCCACGGCCCACTCTTGCCATATTGAAACTGGGTATAAGTTATTTTGTCATTAGCTGATTAAATAAATGAGGGTCTCCTTGAGACACTACATCTCAGAAGTATCTAATGACTATTTGATATGGCTGCAAATGTTACAATAGCTTACGGTTCTGACTGAGTAAATATGAGCGAAGCCTAAATCAAATCTCTCTCTGCGAGCTTGTAGCCTCTGTGTCAAACAGTCCCGTATTTAACACTTTCTTCAAGGTATACCCATTTACAAATATCAGTGTGAAACTGCCAACTGGGAGCGGTTGGGGTGTTGTTGAACCATGGGGGCTGTTTGCATTTCAAATAATTAGGGATGTGTTAAACGTTGGAAGTGTTAATGAATCTACTTGCAAAAAAAGCTGAGAACCATTCACACAGACCAGACAGCTGTATTTTAGGTACTAGCTCTATAGTTGGCTTTTCATTTAGCATATAATTTGCCCCCTGCCCTTTTCAGATATACGACAATGCTGGTATAAAAAAAGCAGGCAAATTAGTAGATTTTGCTCTGTGTATGAAGGGGATATGAATCTCGAAGTCAGAGTAAGGACAACGGATGGAGTAGCTACCGGTATGTTGACATGAAGGTACATGTATATTATCATCTGTCAAAATAGGTAGTATTTGTAGGGACATGCAAATACTTACCCAAGTGTACTTATAAAACCATTGACAGAGCCCTCTGCGTAAAGGGAAACGATGTCCCCAATGTGCAAAAAGCTGGACATTGAATCCGACATCTTCGGTGTCTTTCTCCTTGAAAATGATCAACTGAAATACAAACTTTGTCCCCTTCTGTCTTCTCTACTTGACTGCAACAACTTCTTGGAGTGCTACGCGTTATCTAATGTCGCTCTTCCCCCCGAGGTCTAAGAACCCACATTCGAACGACTTTAGACTTTGTTGTACTGCATCGAGGAGGACAATGTAGTTCATTCAAATAATAGTTTTCTATGTTCTATGAAATAAAGTTTAAACCCGAAAAAGAGCAATGATAGCCCAATATAAATGAAAGCAGAGAAAGTCCAAATGTGTCAGCGAAGTCCTCATGTTGTCACTGCACCTGAAGACAGAAAGCATTAGAACCAGGAAGTGTGTGATGATGATAAATCCTCTAGTGAGCAGCAGTAGCCTGTTCTGACAATGTAGATTAGAAAGATCCACACACCCCTTCATACCCTCTCTTTCCTACATACAATAATTCACTGAGAATTGGTACAATTATGTAGGGTGCAAGGGTGTCAGAGTCAACATTCACGTTTTTATTCAGTGAACATGATTAGGCCTACGTGCTCATATAGAGCCATAATCAGTCAAATGATGTAAATACTGTCAATAAACCATCATTTAAACCATATAAACGAATAAACCATAATTATGAGATATATTTTACATTTAGTTGATTGAGTTTCCTATAAACAGCAATTGCAATGAAGTAAAGCCCTTTATCTTCTTCCCCAGACTCAGATGAACTCGTGGACACAATTTGTATGTCACTGCATCCAGTATGAAGGAATGTTAAGAGGTAGTTTCGCAAGCCACCACTAACTTTTAATTTTTAATTTTATTGAACCTTTATTTAACTTGGCAAGTCAGTTAAGAACAACTTCGTATTTACAATGACAGCCTACCAAAAGGCAAAAGGCCCCCTGGGAGTACGGGAGCTGTGATTTAAAATAAAAACATTTAATAACAATATAGGACAAAACACACATCAAGACAAGAGAGACAACACAACACTACATAAAGAGAGACCTAAGACAACAACATAGCAATGCAGCAAAACATGGCAACACCACATGGTAGCAACGCAACAAGACAACAACATGATAGAAACACAACAAGGCAGCAGCACAACATGGTAGCAGCACAAAACTAGCATTAGCGCATGACTGGAAGTATGCTAGCAGTTACCATAGACTTCAAATCAAATCAAATCAAATTTTATTTGTCACATACACATGGTTAGCAGATGTTAATGCGAGTGTAGCGAAATGCTTGTGCTTCTAGTTCCGACAATGCAGTAATAACGAGCAAGTAATCTAACTAACAATTCCAAAAAAAAAAACTACTGTCTTATACACAGTGTAAGGGGAATTGTGCTAACACTATTTAGCAACAGCGCTAATGCTATTTAGCATCTGAATCAGAGAAAAAATATCAATACTTCAATCCTGAAGTATCCCTTTAAGATCAGAAGATCACTGCTGTAGTAGGATACTGTCTATGAGAGAGTGATGTGGCAGACTGCAATAGCATCGAATAGTCCCCGCAATATTGTTGTATTTTTATTTTACTAGGCAAGTCAGTTAAGAACAAATTCTTATTTTCAATGATAGCCTAGGAACAGTGGGTTAACTGCCTGTTCAGGAGCAGAACAATAGAACAACCTTGTCAGCTCGGGGGTTTGAACTTGTAACCTTCCGGTTATTAGTCCAACGCTCTAACCACTAGGCTACGCTGCCGCCCCAAGTGGTCAGGGAAGTCAGGAACCAATACACGCAGTCAGTCAGGAAAGCCAAGGCCAGCATCTTCAGGCAGAAATTTGCATCCTGTAGCTCTAACTCCAAAAAGTTCTGGGACACTGTAAAGTCCATAGAGAACAAGAGCACCTCCTCCCAGCTGCCCACTGCACTGAGGCTAGGTAACACGGTCACCACCGATAAATCCATGATTATCGAAAACTTCAACAAGCATTTCTCAACGGCTGGCCATGCCTTCCTCCTGGCTACTCCAACCTCGGCCAACAGCTCCGCTCCCCCCCCGCAGCTACTCGCCCAAGCCTCTCCAGGTTCTTCTTTACCCAAATCCAGATAGCAGATGTTCTGAAAGAGCTGCAAAACCTGGACCCGTACAAATCAGCTGGGCTTGACAATCTGGACCCTCTATTTCTGAAACTATCCGCTGCCATTGTCGCAACCCCTATTACCAGCCTGTTCAACCTCTCTTTCATATCGTCTGAGATCCCCAAGGATTGGAAAGCTGCCACAGTCATCCCCCTCTTCAAAGGGGGAGACACCCTGGACCCAAACTGTTACAGACCCATATCCATCCTGCCCTGCCTATCTAAGGTCTTCGAAAGCCAAGTCAACAAACAGGTCACTGACCATCTCGAATCCCACCGTACCTTCTCCGCTGTGCAATCTGGTTTCCGAGCCGGTCACGGGTGCACCTCAGCCACGCTCAAGGTACTAAACGATATCATAACCGCCATCGATAAAAGACAGTACTGTGCAGCCGTCTTCATCGACCTGGCCAAGGCTTTCGACTCTGTCAATCACCATATTCTTATCGGCAGACTCAGCAGCCTCGGTTTTTCTAATGACTGCCTTGCCTGGTTCACCAACTACTTTGCAGACAGAGTTCAGTGTGTCAAATCGGAGGGCATGTTGTCCGGTCCTCTGGCAGTCTCTATGGGGGTGCCACAGGGTTCAATTCTCGGGCCGACTCTTTTCTCTGTATATATCAATGATGTTGCTCTTGCTGCGGGCGATTCCCTGATCCACCTCTAAGCAGACGACACCATTCTGTATACTTCCGGCCCTACCTTGGACACTGTGCTATCTAACCTCCAAATGAGCTTCAACGCCATACAACACTCCTTCCGTGGCCTCCAACTGCTCTTAAACGCTAGTAAAACCAAATGCATGCTTTTCAACCGTTCGCTGCCTGCACCCGCATGCCCGACTAGCATCACCATCCTGGATGGTTCCGACCTAGAATATGTGGACATCTATAAGTACCTAGGTGTCTGGCTAGACTGTAAACTCTCCTTCCAGACTCATATCAAACATCTCCAATCTAAAATCAAATCTAGAGTTGGCTTTCTATTCCGCAACAAAGCCTCCTTCACTCACGCCGCCAAACTTACCCTAGTAAAACTGACTATCCTACCGATCCTCGACTTTGGCGATGTCATCTACAAAATAGCTTCCAATACTCTACTCAGCAAACTGGATGCAGTTTATCACAGTGCCATCCGTTTTGTTACTAAAGCACCTTATACCACCCACCAGTGTGACCTGTATGCTCTAGTCGGCTGGCCCTCGCTACATATTCGTCGCCAGACCCACTGGCTCCAGGTCATCTACAAGTCCATGCTAGGTAAAGCTCCGCCTTATCTCAGTTCACTGGTCACGATGGCAACACCCACCCGTAGCACGCGCTCCAGCAGGTGTATCTCACTGATCATCCCTAAAGCCAACACCTCATTTGGCCGCCTTTCGTTCCAGTTCTCTGCTGCCTGTGACTGGAACGAATTGCAAAAATCACTGAAGTTGGAGACTTTTATCTCCCTCACCAACTTCAAACATCTGCTATCTGAGCAGCTAACCGATCGCTGCAGCTGTACTTAGTCTATCGGTAAATAGCCCACCCAATTTACCTACCTCATCCCCATACTGTTTATATTTATTTACTTTCTGCTCTTTTGCACACCAGTATCTCTACCTGTACATGACCATCTGATCATTTTAATTATTTGCCTACCTCCTCATGCCTTTTGCACACAATGTATATAGACTCTCTTTTTTTCTACTGTGTTATTGACTTGTTAATTGTTTACTCCATGTGTAACTCTGTGTTGTCTGTTCACACTGCTATGCTTTATCTTGGCCAGGTCGCAGTTGTAACTGAGAACTTGTTCTCAACTAGCCTACCTGGTTAAATAAAGGTGAAATAAATAAACAAATGTAGTGAGATTCATACATTTCCCTTGTCTTTTCTCTTTTACACAGCCTATGGTGACTAATCCTGTTTAACTGGAATTATTTAAAAGGATCCTGTATTTGAATCTGAATCTCAACCTATTGCCATACTCTGCTGGATGTTTACTATTCCAGATGTCACTTCATACTTTACCATCTAGGGTTCTCGGTTACTACATCTTCATGGTTTGCTTTAGTAAAAGCATGATAAAGTATTGAACAGCATTTAGGCTGATGTAGCAAACACGTTACAGCCTCTGGGCTTGTGTTGATTGTTGACAACTCATGTAGTGACTGGCAAATCATGCTCAGCCTTCGGCCTGGACTTCCTGTCGCAGTCAAGGCGTGATACAGTCTGAGGCTGAGCCAAGCTGTTGTAAGAGACGTCTTGTTGCTTTCCTTACACACCACAATATGTAGGCCTATTCAATCCAAATATAGCCTCTCTTTCATGGTTTTCTAAAGGGAAGCTCTAATCGGTTGAGATCTCATCTGGCCATTCAAAAGGTCAGTGTTTGAGAAAATGACATTTCTAACAATGTGCCAGTTAACTTATCATAGCAAAAGTTTTCCAACCTTATCTAAAGTACTTTCTTGCAGTATTCCCAAAAATACAACTCTATAAACATGCAGTTCTTTCCTTCTCAATTTTTCATGAAATATTGATTTCACATGGCAGTCAGGCCATGTCACAAAAATGTGGGATCCTTTTGATTTGCTTTCTCCACCAGGAACATTTTCCAAACTGTAATGACAGCCAGAAGACCCTCTATTTTCTCCATGATTCCTCTGGTTAGCGCTGCCATTGAAAGGCCATTGTAACTGACTGACTGACTGCCTTGAACTCCCTTTACGTTCATGTCCCCAGCTGGGCATACCTGTACACCAGGCAGCGAATTTGATTATATTCCTTGGCCCATGTGAATGTGTCCATGGTGACCATTTGCATTTCAAGGTTCCTCAGTCTTGTCTCCATAGTGATGGAGAGAAAGGCCCAATGAAGGAGTGTGAGGCCCATAGAGGTCCACTGGACCTGGGGAACATTCTGTCTCACTCTCATTTGGATTAATACCTCCTTTAGTAGGCTACCTCCAGTGATGGTTGGAGAGACCCCACCTTCTCCTTTACAAGTAACACACAGAGACTTTAAGCTTTGTCAAGCACGTAACATCCACTTTCTTGTAACCAAATGCACCATTACGATCCACTCCATTCCAACTAAGTGCAACAAAGGTTTTGTTAGTTCCCCCAAAATTAAGTAGCTTGCTGCAAGGATTATTATTTTCATTGCTCTAAATCAAATCAAATGTATTTGTCACATACACATGGTTAGCAGATGTTAATGCGAATGTAGCGAAATGCTTGTTTATTTTTATTTATTTTATTTCACCTTTATTTAACCAGGTAGGCAAGTTGAGAACGAGTTCTCATTTACAACTGCGACCTGGCCAAGATAAAGCAAAGCAGTTCGACACATACAACGACACAGAGTTACACATGGAGTAAAACAAACATACAGTCAATCATACAGTATAAACAAGTCTGTATACGATGTGAGCAAATGAGGTGAGATAAGGGAGGTAAAGGCAAAAAAAGGCCATGGTGGCAAAGTAAATACAATATAGCAAGTAAAACACTGGAATGGTAGATTTGCAATGGAAGAATGTGCAAAGTAGAAATAAAAATAATGGGGTGCAAAGGAGCAAAATTAATTAATTAATTAAATACAGTAGGGAAAGAGGTAGTTGTTTGGGCTAAATTATAGGTGGGCTATGTACAGGTGCAGTAATCTGTGAGCTGCTCTGACAGTTGGTGCTTAAAGCTAGTGAGGGAGATAAGTGTTTCCAGTTTCTGAGATTTTTGTAGTTCGTTCCAGTCATTGGCAGCAGAGAACTGGAAGGAGAGGAGGCCAAAGAAAGAATTGGTTTTGGGGGTGACTAGAGATATATACCTGCTGGAGCGTGTGCTACAGGTGGGAGATGCTATGGTGACCAGCGAGCTGAGATAAGGGGGGACTTTACCTAGCAGGGTCTTGTAGATGACATGGAGCCAGTGGGTTTGGCGACGAGTATGAAGCGAGGGCCAGCCAACGAGAGTGTACAGGTCGCAATGGTGGGTAGTATATGGGGCTTTGGTGACAAAACACATTGCACTGTGATAGACTGCATCCAATTTGTTGAGTAGGGTATTGGAGGCTATTTTGTAAATGTCATCGCCAAAGTCGAGGATTGGTAGGATGGTCAGTTTTACAAGGGTATGTTTGGCAGCATGAGTGAAGGATGCTTTGTTGCGAAATAGGAAGCCAATTCTAGATTTAACTTTGGATTGGAGATGTTTGATATGGGTCTGGAAGGAGAGTTTACAGTCTAACCAGACACCTAAGTATTTGTAGTTGTCCACGTATTCTAAGTCAGAGCCGTCCAGAGTAGTGATGTTGGACAGGCGGGCAGGTGCAGGTAGCGATCGGTTGAAGAGCATGCATTTAGTTTTACTTGTATTTAAGAGCAATTGGAGGCCACGGAAGGAGAGTTGTATGGCATTGAAGCTTGCCTGGAGGGTTGTTAACACAGTGTCCAAAGAAGGGCCAGAAGTATACAGAATGGTGTCGTCTGCGTAGAGGTGTATCAGAGACTCACCAGCAGCAAGAGCGACATCATTGATGTATACAGAGAAGAGAGTCGGTCCAAGAATTGAACCCTGTGGCTTGTGCTTCTAGTTCCGACAATGCAGTAATAACCAACGAGTAATCTAACCTAACAATTCCAAAACTACTACCTTATACACACAAGTGTAAAGGGATAAAGAATATGTACATAAAGATATATGAATGAGTGATGGTACAGAACGGCATAGGCAAGATGCAGTAGATGGTATCGAGTACAGTATATACAGTATATATCTAGCGTATCTGAATCTGTTTTGAAATGCTCCAAGAAGAGAGATCAGTTGAGAGATCAAAAGAGATTTGATTTAGGCTTCGCTTTAGGCTTCGCTCATGTTTACTCAGTCAGCACAGTAAGCTATCGTAATAGTTTCAGCCATATCAAATAGTCATTAGATACTTCTGAGATTTGGTGTCTCTCAAGGAGACCGTCATCTATTTCATCAGCTAGAGAGAGAGAGAGGGAGAGAGGGAGAGAGAGGGAGAGAGGGAGAGAGAGGGAGAGAGAGAGAGAGACCGAGAGAGAGACAGAGAGAGACAGGGAGAGAGACAGAGAGAGAGACAGAGAGAGAGACAGAGAGAGAGAGAGACACAGAGAGAGAGAGAGACACAGAGAGAGAGAGAGACCGAGAGAGAGAGAGAGAGACAGAGAGAGAGAGAGACAGAGAGAGAGAGAGAGACAGTGAAAGAGAGAGAGAGAGAGACAGTGAGAGAGAGAGAGAGAGAGAGACAGACAGAGAGAGAGACAGAGAGAGAGAGGGGTTACAGGGGGGCAGTTGACTGTTAAAACAACCAATGTTAAAGAAGGAAGGAACTAGCTGATTGTTCACCTGAAGTCAGCGACTTGGGAATGTTTGGGTCACTCAAAAGTGAGACCCATTGTCTTCTACACAATGTCATTATTATTACACCTGGGAGTTAACTTTTGCTATTATGGTTTGATGCACTGTATTCAAAGCTATAGATGTATGAGGGCTTTGACTATGAAACAAAACAAAATAAACTAGATCTGTGTTTTTGTATGTAACTGACTTGAGACCTGATCATCAGTGCTCTACAGATTCAGAATTTTGATATGTAATATGTTTTAAATCCTTTGAATTTTGGTGTTTTACATAGCACAGTTAAGCCAGGCCGTCTCTTTATGTCCAAAGGTGAACAGTTCTTTTTTTAAAGATGTTTCTTGTGCATAGATATGTCTGCCCTGCAGTGACCACGTTCTTCGTTCTCTATTGGCACAGCAACCATAAAAGGCCTCTCCTGCTGGGGAGACACGCCGACTGCCTCATTAGGGCATAGCATTACACATTTCAGCCTGACCCCAAAACTTAGCCTCTCTGGGGTCCTTGCCACAGATGACCCATGAAAAAGCCTCAGTCTTGCCCCTGCATCCGCAGCCAATGACCACCATATATAGGTACAAGAGAAACTACATGATAAAATATATCGGCCAACACAGGTGTAAGAGTGAAAATACCAACATATTTTTGTCAATTTGGAACAGAAGAGACAATTAAAGCCTACTAGGTAACATGTTGGCTTTGACAGTGAGTTCCATACCCTGCTTCATGAATGGCGTTTGTACTTTGTCGACTGTAAAATATGCTCTCCGCTTCAAAGGACACTAGAAACATACAGTATCTGAGTCTTAGGAAGTCACCTTTACTGTGGAACCTGCTCACCCATTTATTTACAGAGAGATGAAGACTCATCCCATCACCTCCCTCTTTACAAACAGGGAATGACCATCCTGCTTCAAGTATTTAAAAAATAATTCAAGCATTGAGGGCAGTGGGAATGTGCAGCCTGTCCTCAAAGATGTAACATAGTAAATGTATGTCCCTCCAATTAGTATGATGTGTTACTTTTGCTCATGTTACATAAGACAGAAGGTTATGGGAAGGATGGGTGGGAATATAACATTTAATGTCTAGCAGCCCAAATGTTGCGTGTTTGAATCACATCATGGACAATTTTAGCATTTGAGCTAATTAGCAACTGTGCAACTACTTACTACTTTTTAGCTACATTGCAACTTCTTAGCATGTTAGCTAACCCTTCCCCTAACAGAGAGGAATAGGTGAAGCTAGAGGGTCTACCCCCGTCAAAATCTGTCCACATGAGAATTTAAAAAGAAATCCCCACCTGGTCTGCTTATATTGGTCTGGTTATTAAGCAGACCAAGCAGACCAAGAACAAGTGGCCTGTCTTTCCGCCATTTGGACAACGCCTCCACATTGTTAGGGCGGACACAAGACCATCGCATGATCATATAAAGTATCTCTGACCCTAACCATAACATTAACCTCTAACCCTAACCTTAACCCCTAACCCTAATCTTAACCCCTAACCCACATTCCAATTGATTGTAAGATTAAGCAAACATCTCCACCTTTCCTATGGGCATTTCCTGTTGATACTGTTGTAGGTATAGTAGAGGGAACTGAAACAGGACACACTTCCTTTACTACCAAAATATAGGGCACCTTTGGATAACACAACAGATCTGGTTATATAGATACTACACATCCAATAAAGATTTCTGCATTTGTCCTTATTGATGTTGTGGCAGTGTCTTTGTTTGCATGCCATTTTATTTCCTGAGGGATTCCACCACAAAGTGATATTGAAATGAATGGGAATAGATAGGGATTGGGGATTGATGTACTTTTTGTGTAGATACTGCCCCCTACATGAAAAACATGAAACTGCAACTGATATGTCCAAGTATTTTGACCAGCAGAGGGCACTTTTGGGGGGGGTCCACAGAGAAAAACAGATGGGTTTCGACTGTTGTCTTTCCCTTTCCAAAGGGACCAGCAACCCATGTCTGGGCAGGCAGTGTACTTGTTAACAGACTCACAGATGCTCCTATAGGACTGCAGCCACAGGACGCAGAGAGAGAGTTCCCCAAGCTTCAGCATCTCACCACGGATTGGCACATTCTTCTCTTCTCCTAAATGAACTTCTGCTGAGGGGCCTCATTTTTACCACGTCTCCTGCAGTGATCAAAGCTGGCAAGTTTTGGAATTTAAAGAAAATCTACTTTTCAGGCTACTCATCTCACAATGATTCCTTTTATTTCATTGGTGATACTATTGACACTGTGGGCTTCCGATGCAAAAAATGTTCCACAGACAAACAGTGCATCTGTTGAAAAGGATATGTCAAATCTCGACATTCAAGTCATTCAAAGCCATGGTTATGGTGATGAGGATGTAAAACAACTGCAATTTGACAAACAGCACAAGAGAGCGCCGCGTGGCGCAGAGACCATGGACACAGACGCAGGTGAACCTCAGTCTACCTTCTCACAGTCTTATGAGAATGAATTCTTCACCACACCCAGAGCCACCCAGTTCTCTAACTCAACCCTAGACACTGGAGCCACTGGGGCCAACACAGATGGGGACCAGGACAATACCAGCACCACAGAGCGGGGCATCACCCACATCCACAATCCTCTGTACCCAGTGACTGACAGCTCCTACACTGCCTACGCTGTCATGTTCCTGTCCCTGGTGGTGTTCGCTGTGGGGATTATAGGGAACCTGGCTGTGATGTGCATCGTCTGGCACAACTACTACATGAGGAGTGCCTGGAACTACATCCTGGCCAGCTTGGCTTTCTGGGATTTCCTGGTGCTCTGCTTCTGTTTACCTGTGGTGGTCTTCAATGAGCTCACCAATAAGAGGCTGCTGGGGGACATCTCATGCAGAGTGGTACCATATATGGAGGTGGGTTTGATTCCCTTAGCCCCCCCACCATCATCACACCCCACCACCCCTCACCCCTCCCGCCGTGGTGGAATCACTGTGGCCATGGTTGAAAATGATAAATGAGCATGGCTATGATCCCCAAGGACAGGTTTAGTACCTGTTGTTGCCTAAAACAACCCTCCATTTATTTTCTTGTGCTTTTGACTATGACATATTTACTCTGATTTATGACATTGTTGCAAATCAGCCAGTAAAATAAACGTATGGGTTGAATAATGTTTATGGGCCACATAGTGTTTTGAAATGTAAAATGTTGTAAATGTTTAAAACCTTTACCAATGTAATATTTATAGTACAATTTTATGGTAAATTACATAGTTGTATGTAAGCCATGCATTTTGTGTACAATTTTATCTTGTCAAACTACAATTTAAACTCATAATTTTAAATCTCTACAGCTCATGTAACAGGTTGGAAAGACTGCTTCCATGTTGAAACTGTTGTCTAATTGAAATGGCCATTTATGAGTGATGGGTTTAGAGTCTTAATGGGATATTTCTAGTTCCAGTGACATTCTGCTATAAAATAATGCTGTGTTAATAAATGGTGTGTGCAAGGTGTGAAAACGTTTCCCTCATTCCACCCACATTTGTAGGTCAACAGATCATAACTGTCATACCAAAGAAGCATCTGCGGTAAGGATTTTGCAGAAGCAACAGCACACCATGAAAATTCTAGCATAGCTAACAAGTTTAACTCCATTTATCCCTCTAGGTGACTTCCCTAGGGGTGACTTCCTTCAGCCTGTGTGCCCTGGGTATCGACCGCTTTAATGCTACCACTAGCTCCCAGCCCAAGACCCGTCGGGTGGAGCGCTGTCAGTCCGTCCTGGCCAAGCTGCTGGTCATCTGGGTTGGTTCCATGGTGCTGGCGGCCCCAGAGCTGCTCCTATGGCAGCTCAGCCAGGCCGTGTCTCCAGCCACAGGGGCCTTGATGGACTCCTGCACCATGAACCCCACCTCCAACCTTCCTGAGTCCATCTACGCCCTGGTCATCAACTACCACGAGTGCCGCATGTGGTGGTACTTTGGCTGCTACTTCTGCCTGCCCGTAGTCTTCACCCTGCTGTGCCAGCTGGCCACCTGCCACGTGTCCAATGACGGTATCCCTGAGCGTCTGGAGGAGCGTTCCCCATCCAAGAAGCAGAAGATACAACACAGTCAACAGGTGGAGCGCCAGCTCAACTGCACCGTGATGGCGCTGGCCGTGGTCTATGGCATCTGCGCCCTGCCGGAGAACGTGTGCAACATCGTTCTGGCCTACACCGCCATGCCCATCTCTGATGACACCGCCACCCTACTGGCCCTCATCAACCAGTTTTTCTTGTTCTTCAAGTCGTCGGTGACGCCGGTGCTGCTGTTGTGCCTCTGTAAGTCCCTGGGCCAGGCCTTCATGGACTGCTGCTGCTGCTGCTGTGAGGAGTGCCAACCCGGCAGTTCCTCTTCCCCTGGCACCGAGGCCAAACTCAAGAGCACATCCTCCATCTTCTTTGACAAAGCCAAGGACAGCTCCACCATCCTGTCAATCAGCGGGTCCAGCTGAACTGGCTTCTTCTGCCTGCCTTTTCTTTCCATCCTGTCACCTAACCTGATTAGATGTGGTAACAAAACAACTCACCTTTCAGCAGTGGACATTCCAACCTCAACCGCACCCCCTTTCCTCCCCAGTCCCACCACACAGGGATCAGATGCTGGACCTCTCCATGGACACACCTTTTGTTTTCAGTGTTATTAGTCAGAGGACTGGGACCATTGTCAGTGCCACCTTCTCTGTACCTTTAAAGTCTGTAATGTCTCTCCTTTTGATGTTCTCTCCAAATAGAGACCACACCCCATCCAGTTTTAAGGTGGTTCATTTGACAGGAAGTTAAGACTGACTAAGTGCAGATTAGGAGAAGAGCTCCATTTAATATCTTTGTAGAAGTGTCACCCCAATGTTTTCATCCTACGGATTATTAGATCAAGATAAACTGAGTATTATGTTAGATTATTATGATAGGTTTGACTAACTAACATTCCCTTGGAGCCTCAGAGTGTGGGGCACTGAGATAATTATTTTTGATGTCACAGCCTATTTACATATCTGTTAAACAATGTGTGTTCTCTCACTAGCCAACACAGACAAGTGTGCCATAGAATTTTCTTCATGTCCCCCCCAACTCCAGATGGAGCTAATTCATCTTTAGCCATCCCGTATCACTGTATGCATTATTACTTTGAGTTTTATTAATAATCAAGAGGGATGGTTAAGACGTAGTAATTTCCATCAAAGTGCTGTGAATAATAAATATTTGACGAGATCATCATGAAAAGTCACTGTACAGAGGTCAAGGTTATCAACCGGTTATAAGAAGGTCAAGAGAGAAGTCACCTCATTTTGTGAATAAGAGAAAAAATGGTTCTGAGATGTAAATCCGGCTGTAGTGTTGTTAATTTATCCAATAAAGGTTTATAATTTATCAGCGCTTGTCATTTTTCTCCTAGAGGGGTGTTGGGTGATTAGTGCTTGACTGAGCATCCCATTGACCATCTGAAACTCAATAATGGGGTTGTCCCCCTGAGCTGGAGCATATTTTTCCTCTCACTGATACAGGCTTTGGACAGCAGCAGAGCTCCTCTCATAAGGGTATCCTTGTTCTCCAGGGGCCGATGGAACCCTACATTCTGAATATCAATGCCCTGTTACTACAGTTGAGTTGCCAGGTTACCGTCCCAAAATTCACGTGTATTGCAGACTGGCCAAAGCCGGGCAGGCTTTCCACCATTTTCTCACCCTGCCTGGTTCCCCCGGAAACAGGGGGTTTTAACTGTCCAAATCAACATGGGGTGCTGCTGCATGTTCTCTCATGTTGTGGTGAAGGATAGAAGGAAAATAAATGATGTAGAAATGTTTCTAGTTTGTTTTATTTCACTTTTTTTTTTTAAATGGAGACGGACAAGGGCTAAGGTCAAAGTTGAATTTCTCTTTCTCAATTGCCACCGAAGTAATGGCTTTATAAAAGGTGAATGCCGACAAGAAAGAGGTAAGATGGGGCTGTTTGAAAGGGGATCATAAACATTGCCCAATTGTTTTTACAGGCAACATACCATAAATCCTTTGAAATAAATATTACAGTATTACAGTATTACAGTATTACAAGCTTGCACACAAATAACACACACTGGCAGTGCCAGAAAATAGGTCATTTACATTTCTGCACACTTGTCTTTGGTGTTTCACAAATATAATACCAATGATTTCTCCACAATGACTTCTTGCTGAACATGTTTTCAGTAATCTGACAATGCAGGGCAAAACTGAAATAGTTTCATACAGTATTCAGTCATGTTCGTTTCAATCAAATGAGCCACGATCTTCTGCTTTGTACAAGTGCATATGATCTGATCTATGTTGATACCTTCTATCCTATTTCTGCTTGTGATGCCAGCTCGCTATGTCATCATGTACATTGAATCTTTCATCCTGGATGACTCATTCTGTTTCTTCACCTGTTGTAGTGCTTCATAAACCGTCCCTCTGCCTCAGTCCTTGTATATTAGTGGACTGGCGTTGGATGTTGTGGCAGGGGCTGTCTGTTGATTTGTGTTGGTGGCTTCATTAAGGAAACAGAGAGGGGACTGTTAACTGTGCAGTCATTAGTGGCCAGGGGAGCTGAAGAGCTCTGTGCTCACTGCTAATGAGGCTCCAGCACCTCTCTCTCTCTCTCTCTCTCTCACACACACACACACAGTCATCTGCCCAGGCCCTGACAGCCTCTGAACAGGCTCCAAGACCCAGAGAGAGACACTCTAAAGGGGTCAACCCCCTGACAAAACACCCTCCCCTGTCTAACCCTGTCAATCAGTGCATATTTTAAGGAACCAGACTGTCTCTGTAGATTCCCACTGACTTCTAAGTCAATCACAATTGGTTATTGGTAGGCCCTATTGGCTTACAGGTGATCTCTGACATGCTTTCCAATCAGGTTTTCTTGAGTTTCATTGTGGCGGTGATCTCTGATTGAACCTAGCCCATCCATCAGAAAATGATCATGTCACCAAGCCCTAATATAGCCATTACTTAGGTGGCAATTGAGAAAGAGAAATTCAACTTTGACCTTATTGTTGCGACCGTTGCAAAAAATAGAGCAGGTAACGTTGCTATTTTGACCAGGCTGCTGCATGCAGACTGACGCTTTGATTATGCTTTTTCATAATAACAATGACAAGTTGATGTCAGAGAGCAACAATAAAATGACCATGATTTAATATGTGCCAAAGTAGGTAAGATGATAGGGGACATTTAAACTGAGTTGGCAAGACTTTTAAACATATTACCACAATCATGACTAGCTCAGTTGGCAGAAATAAACATACAGGCTTTGTTGCCGGCAATACCGTTCAGATATTTAAAAAACGTTGGCGGCATGCTAAAGTTGGTAACAAAACGTATTGGTTTAAAAGGTGTGTATGAGAATGCGTGATTGTTTTCAGACTGTGAATGGCTCTCATGGCTGTCTCAGACACTCTCCGTGTGAATGTGTGACTGCATGTGAATGTTTTTTGTATGGTGAGAGGCAATTCTGTATGTATGCCTATGTCATTGAGTGAGAGAGGAGAGAGAGTGTGTCTCTCTCTCATGCTGCATGTCCTCTTTGGGTTGGCTCAGTGAACGCAGACTAATGTGCCCTGAATGTCCCCACTTATGAACACAGAGCTGCCTCACCTCCCCCTGATGCGGGAACAGTGTTTGTTTTGTTCTGTGGGAATACTGACGAGGGTGGGGGGGAGCTCTCAGAACCATTCACCCCTGTTGTCATGGCAGAGGCCTGACAAGGCAGAGGCCTTGGCCCTTCCGAGAAACACAAACTGATCTGAATCAGAGAGATTGGCGCAGATCCTGAGCACGAACGGCCACACACACACACACCGGCCCGCTCCGGACCCCAGGCTTCTATAGCCACCGGACCACCTTGTCCTCTCTGGACAGGAAGTCCTGGTCAGCCTCATTATATTGTGCTGTGATGCCAAGGAGAGACAAAAACAGAACTTGTCACAACTCGTTTGTATTCATGGCCAATGGCGGTTAAACCCAGAGGAGAGTAGAGAGGGAAGTAACTTATTTTCAGCTTTAGTCTGGCCATTCTGAGATCACCACTTCCATAGCACCTCTCTGGTACCCACAATTACTCCCCTCTTTGGGGACTCGGTGATTGGGAAGCCCTCCAAAACACCTCAATCCAACTTGTTTGGATTGAGGTGAGATTTGCCATACACAAAGGCTTCACACACTTGTTGAAAATCAGTTCTGCGAAAGGGAGTGAGAAAGATTGTGTTGTGGGGGTAGAAAGAAATCCCCTTAATTGTGTCGTGTTAAGCATGTTAGAGCCTAACTCCTGTTTTAGGTGTAGAGTTCTTAGTTTACAAATCCCTCTTCCATACCAGCGTTTGACTAAATCTAAAATGGCCATTTTTGCATAGTTAAATATACAGAGAAAAAAATACACAGTGACAACAGATCTCTAAAATCAATTATTTTAAAGTAAAAGTGCCAGTCAGTGGTATTAGTTTCCCCACAGGGCAGCATTGTGTGCAACAGACAGAACAATATAATGATGCAACATAGTAGCCTGCTCACCATGCTGCTAGGCTAAATACTGCAGAAGTGGATCATCTCAAAGTGACAGCCCTGAGGTTATTAACCATGAATCCTGCCAAACGTCCATTCTAATGCACGACCTTCTATCATTAGAAAATGTCCCTCAGAATGCTCATTATAATGCGATAGAAACCAGATCTGAAGTAGTTTAAACCACACACATACAAATGTATACCATGTATGCGTTCAGAATAGTTGAGGGTTTGACTGCCTTAGTCTACTCTCAATCACTCAGAAAGGACCTGTGACTGGGAAGCTACTGCCCCCTGCTGTTCACAATACTTGCTTAATGTAGGTAGGCTTGGATCTTCCCTTGAGGAAATCCTCTACACACACACACACACACATACATATGAACTCAGCAAAAAAAGAAACGTCCTCTCACTGTCAACTGCGTTTATTTTCAGCAAACTTAACATGTGTAAATATTTGTATGAACATGACAAGATTCAACAACTGACATAAACTGAACAAGTTCCAGACATGTGACGAACAGAAATGGAAAAATGTGTCCCTGAACAAAGGGGGGGTCAAAATCAAAAGTAACAATTGGTATCTGGTGTGGCCACCAGCTGCATTAAGTACTGCAGTGCATCTCCTCCTCATGGACTGCACCAGATTTGCTAGCTCTTGCTGTGAGATGTTACACCACCCTTCCACCAAGGCACTTGCAAGTTCCCGGACAAATCTTGGGGCCCTAGCCCTCACCCTCCGATCCAACAGGTCCCAGACGTGCACAATGGGATTGAGATCCGGGCTCTTCGCTGGCCATGGCAGAACACTGACATTCCTGTCTTGCAGGAAATCACACACAGAAAGAGCAGTATGGCTGGTGGCATTGTCATTCTGGAGGGCCATGTCAGGATGAACCTGCAGGAAGGGTACCACATGAGGGAGGATGTCTTCCCTGTAACGCACACCGTTGAGATTGCCTGCAATGACAACAAGCTAAGTCCGATGATGCTGTGACACACCGCCCCAAATCATGACGGACCCTCCACCTCCAAATCGATCCCGCTCCAGAGTACAGGCCTCGGTGTAACACCCATTCCTTCCACGATAAACGCAAAGCCGCGACTCGTCAGTGAAGAGCACCGTCTTAGGCGTCTCACAGTACGGACATCGCAATTTATTGCCCTGGCCACATCTGCAGTCCTCATTCCTCCTTGCAGCATGCCTAAGGCACGTTCACGCAGATGAGCAGGGACCCTTGGGAATCTTTCTTTTGGTGTTTTTCAGAGTCAGTAGAAAGGCCTCTTTAGTGTCCTAAGTTTTCATAACGGACCTTAATTGCCTGTTAGTGTCTTAACGACCGTTCCACAGGTGCATGTTAATTAATTGCTTACGGTTCATTGAACAAGCATGGGAACCGGTGTTTAAACCCTTTACAATGAAGATCTGTGAAGTTATTTGGATTTTTACAAATTATCTTTGAAAAAGACAGAGTCCTGTAAAGGGGACGTTTCTTTTTTTGGCTGAGTTTATATATGGTAAGAGGTAAAAGTTGGCGGTGTCACTGCTATTTTTCCTCATTGACTGAAGTGATTACAACCTCGTCACAACCTTTCCCTCAGGTTGTGACGAGTGCCGTGGCATGGACCTTTACTGAGAGCAACAGAAACACTAACTTTCTCCCACATTGACTCCTTCATACACACGAAACAGACAGACATCACATGGACAGCACCAACCATCATCCCAACAACCCAAAGCTACAGTGAGATTCTATATTGTTTGGCAACAATAACCATATGAATTCTGCAGACCATGTATGAAGTTGTTTTCACCGTTGTTTTTAGTTAGTATTATACACAATCATCAATTTAATTGAAACAATGTACAAACAGGTTAAACCAGATACAGTATTTACTATTATTTGCCATAAAAAATAACAATTTTTAGTTCATTCTCAAAGGTCCCACAAATACTTATGCCCAAGCATGCAAACAAATAAGTAAAGATATTTTGCTGCGGGGTTGTCAATAATCAAAAATGACTTAGGTAATTTTGGCAATGTAGGAAGCAGAATAATTCATAGACATGTAAGTTTAGTTTATACAAAACTAGATAGAAGCCTTCACCGTTAGTGGCACCTGTACAATCTCAATTTATCGAGTGGACTTCTTTATCAACAGTCACCGAATAACAGATTTGACATTTTATAATGGGGTTATTCATGACTCGTGATGAGACAAAAACTGGCCAAGTAGTATCTGTACATTACTGGTTGGAAATGAGCTATTACATAAATTAATGGTAAGAAAGGGGAAAGAATATGCAAAAATCAATAAATATATATTTAGTTTATAAACCATGTGTTGCAGATAATGCTTGACCATAGACATGGCCTATGAAAATGTAAAAAGGCCAGGTTGCTTAGTTTAAAGAAACCCTGTCTGCTGTTTCTAAAGTAACAGAAGGGTGTCTGGGCGACAGAGATGACGACATATCACGCAAATGTATATATAGATATATATTGACAATAGAGATTACGTCAAGGGTACTCTTTAACAACACCTACCATTAGCCTTTAAAAAATGTGAGGCGGAGATACTTGTACACACTCCAAGTATTTAAATCAAATGGTGTAATGCTCCCCCTTCAAAAAAGGTACATACATGTACAGGACCATTTCAGTTGAGCACCGACATTGGGAAGGGATAAGACTATGGCCTGAGTCTTATATTGTTTGAGATTTGATATCAGCGTTCTAAACTTGACTTTGGGGCTGTTAATTGATGCAGTGTTCAGAGTCCATAGTCTTTTCTACCTATTGGGATCAGAGGTTACGTACAGTACTCCACCCTGTCTCCGGATCAGTTGAAAATGAACCTCAACATCAAGAGATGATGAAGTATGAAATATGAACACAATTATCATTTTTTTTTCATTTTTCAGGGCAGCTAAGTACCACTTTATCCATCAGAGGTCATATGTCACCTCAATGATTATTATATTACAAAAAAGAAAATGAACAGTGCAAGTAAAACATTTCCAGGCTCTCTTCAGGAGAGTGGAATCAGGCAAGGAGTCTTGGCAAGAGAGGGCCATCCAAAGAAAATAGGGGGAGAATGGACAAGCTTGGGAGGATAGAGGACAGGGTGTAAGGGACCTGTGCAGGCCTGTGGGGCCTGCACAGGTGAGATGAGGTTCTCATGAAGTGCTCCGCTTGGTTCTGGAGTGCTGGATCAGCCACTGTAGTGTTATATCTGGGGGTAAAATAACAGAAGTTTAAAATGCTATGAAATAAATAAGAAAACCGTAAATAACAAGTCATAAAGTCATCAGATACTGACCAATGTTGTCCTTTTCCTTGCAAGAGATAGAGTAACAGCAGATTTCTCTGTCCTGGATGGCTGAGAGGTTCCTGTGGATCACAGAACAGCCATGAGTATCACGCATTCTCTCTCTCACACACACACACACACACACACACACACACACACACACACACACACACACACACACACACACAGCTGGTGCTTACATCCTCTCAATCAGCTCTTTCTCATCAAGCGACCCAGGAAGATCTCTCTTGTTCCCCAAGACAAGAACCTGTGAGGGGGAAACAATATGGAGAGTTGGACAAAGTCAAAGTAATATGAATATAGGCCATTGAGCAGACGCTTTTATCCAAAGCTACTTAGTCATGAGTGCATACATGTTACGTATGGGTGGTCCCAGGAATCCAACCCACTATCCTGCATTGCAAGCGACCATGCTCTACCAACAGAGCTAGAGGACCACACAAGGAAATTGAAGCAATTAGGCCCACTACTGTAGCTATTAGATCAGCCAGTTCTGTATGGGGTACTCACAGGAATACCCTGGAGCTGGGGCTTGTCCAACAAGTTGTGTAGTTCATTCTTAGAGGCCTCAATTTTCTCTGGATCAGCTGCATCAACCATGTACCTTTAAAATGATATGGTTTCAAAAGGCTGAATAAATATCCTTATTTGAAATGGGCAACCAATATAATTGACCACCCCCACCACAAGGGGTAGGAGGCATGACTGAGTCAATGCTGTTACTCACACGATGGCACTGACTCCTCGGCAGTATCGCTCCCACATACTCCTGAATCGAGGCTGACCGCCGATATCCCACAGCTAGAAAAGCAAGGGATCAAAACATCAATACAGCCTTGATACTGTGAAGCTAATCCGTTTTACACCTTTCACAATTCATAAAATAGCTTCAGTGAGTCACAGTCAATCCGAGAGCCCATCCAAGATCCCCCTAAATACTTAACTCTCCTCTCGCTGGAGTAACCAAGTGATGAATCAAGTATGACCATTAAGTGGCCTGACCCCTGTCCGTTGACCTGGCAATGTACTGACCTTAATGGTGACGTTTCCCTTGGTGATTTTCCTCATGTTGAAGCCCACTGTGGGAATCATGTCTTCACTGAACTGGCCAGACTGCAAGGGGTTAAGAATAGAGGTGGGTTACAGATTACGCTAAATTAAATCACCTGGCAAATACTGTTTGTAATTTTGCTAGGACTTAAACTGTGAAATATGATCCTGTCGCTCATAAAACTGACCCTAGTAATTTAATGAAAGGGACTTAAGAAATACGATTGAATGCACTGTGCACAAGTGAACTGTCAGGACATACACGTGTGTGATGGGGAGATGATAATAGGCGAGTATTGTCCGTTTCCACAGGTCACGGTGTGGTGGCACTACTGCATGCCTCATGTGCATGCTGTCGTTAAGCGAACAGAGCTAGGGTCATCATCAGCGCCCGTACATGTCAGCAACGACACACGTTAGCTTCCTCGCTAAAGCCGATATTTAAATTATGTCATCGAGACGTAGCTAGCTAACGTGATACAAAATGGATATAACAACAGAAGCTAGCTAACGCTATCTAACTGCTGAGCTAGCAAACGCTTGCGTTGGTGGAGCACACGAGCAGACATCTCAATCTGTTCAACAAGGACACATCAGCAGATCAGAGGACAGTAATAAATGATTGACCGTACCGCAATCACGTTCACGAAGGTTGTCTTTCCCGAATACTGTAGTCCCACCAAAGTCAACTCCATCTCCTCCTTCCAAAATAGTGCTTTAAACCAGTCAAGGAGCTTGTTGATCAAAGCGATCATTCTGGGAGCGTTGTGATGGCACTGCTACTACTGGGAAAGGGAGCTTGCTAACCAGCTAGCTAACGTGAGTTACAAGTTCCCTAGCTAGCGCTATCTAGCGTGCAGTGGCAACACAGTAACGTTACATACAGAACGAATAGCGTACTCGCTAAATAATCTGTTTTGCGCGCACGTGTTGGCTATATTATTTAAGTTTTTTTTCAGTTATCTGCCTTGTTTACTATGCCTCTTTCCTCCCTGTCTGTATTTTCCAATAAGGGTTGTTCTTCCTCATTGAGTGGGGTTTCAGAATCACGTAGTGAGAGGAGTGCTCGATAAAGAGGGTACTCAGCGCAAATGAGGCTCTGCTTTCACGAGACTTGCCCTCTGCTGGAGAGAAGGAACCTTACCGTAGCTCTTGTGTATTTATTTTCTGTTCTACATATCACCATGTATTGATCAATGATGAAATAAACCTGGAACCTGGAAAAGCATCAAATAATAATACATGTATTTATCTACTATATGTATTTATTCTTCAGCATGTCAAGTGAACTGCATTTAGGTCTAATTAGAGCCAAGGACATTATGCATAATACTTGTTTTTATTATCATGGTAGCAAATATGGACAATATTAATACTAATGACGTTCAATAAAATTCAAACTGCATGGTGCGGTGAGTACCACATCACATGCCCATCAAAATGCCACAATCAATGTCACGGTCAAGAGGATGAGATGGACACCGTGTGTGAGCAGATTTCCAGGAGCTTATTCCCCCATGTGGAAATATCAAGTTTTAGCTGGGCTTTCTCTGTCACCGCATGTCCCCGTAGTTTTAGTGGTCTGGATGGGGACAGGGCTCTCTGAGCCACTGTCTGTGTTCCCCAGCTGCCTACTGTACTGAGCCAGGGTGAGGTACAGGAACTGGTACTGCTCACTGGTCTGGATCATACCACCCCTAAAAACACAGAGGCGGAGAGAGTGAGGGAGAAGCATCGTTTAGGGCAGCACCCCCAAACTACACCATTTTTTTCAAAACTCAAGATAAATATCAAATGTTGTGTTTGAACCAGTGTCCACTTGATAGTTTATGTGAAAAGTAACAGTTTGGTTTAAATTTGCTTGTCACTTTAGTTTCAAGTTTTAATGTCACATGCACAAGTACAGTGAAATGCCTTTCTTGCGAACTCAAAGCCCAACAATGCAATAGTCAATAACAGTGTATTACTAGAAATAAAGAAAAAACACAAGAAATAAGAATAATAAATATGAAATACGCAATTAAGAAAGTAAGCATACTATATACAGGAAATATTTAAAAAATGTGTTTCAATAGCATATTTACATGTGCAGGGATAGTGGAGTGATGGAGGCAGACATGTATAGGGGTAAGGTGACTAGGCAACAGGTTACTACCAGAAGCAGGGCGGATTGCCAAAGTGTGTAGTGGCTAGTACCTATCCAGGCGTAGCTTACAGACGATCCGAAGCACATCAACCTTACTAGTGTGTTGCAGCTGTAGGCATCCAATGCTGCTGGCGATGAAACAACCTGTTCTGCCAATCCCTGCACTGCAAGACAGAGCCCATGAGATCATGTCAAATAGAGCTGTAACATTCAAACGTCTGTCATACAATGTATTTATACTTCAGTCTTTCTGATACAGTATCTACCAGAAATACACAGTCCACTTGTACATTATACTGTATATCACAACACAAACGGAATTCCATAGCATTCACCTTTGCCGTCAGTAAGTGAATTCAAGCCATTCACCATGAATCATTTCGGAGCCTAATTCTGACTGACATGGTATGTGAAAGGAGCCTCCCTAAGGTGTCGCAACGTATAACTCCTCTGGCAGTGAGATCCGTTCAAGTAGCCTAGGGCTATTTTCTTTTCAAGGACATTCTATCTTACATCATTGTTTGATCTTTCACATTTATTATATTGATAGCTAATGAGAACCCGTGTTAAGGGGTGTGCTAGTGGGACCTGCAGTGGACGATGGTGGGTCCTGGGCTGGGTATGGACTGCCTGTGTTCATCCACATCCACCACCAGTCTGAGCAGGGGCCCAGTGCAGTCTGGGGTCTGGTGGTCTGGCCATGTGGAGTACCAGTAGTGTCTTACCTGCCTGTTCTCTGAGCCCACCTGTCAGACACATTGTTGTTAGTTAATTATTTGGTTCATTCTTTCATTCATTCAATCATTCATTCAGAAGTTCGGAATTTTTAAAACTGGTGTAACCCAGCACTTTGACTGGCATTACTTCACACTTTACAGATGATAATAACCTACTATCTCACCTGTATAATCATATCTCGAATGGTGTAGCCATCACATTCTTTCACAATGGACACTCTGACCTCAAATCTGCCATAGCTGCCGTCCTTCTCTGGCCAGTAAAGCTCGCACTTCTGAAAAACAGGACACACTTTTTGTAGACTGTAGACTTAAACATCAATATGTCTGTCAACGGAAACCATTGATGAAAGCTATGGAGGTGGGATAAAATGGACATATCCCTGTCACCTCGTTCTTCTCCTTTAGCTTGGTGATCATGACAATGGTGGTGGATCCCTCCTGCCACACCATCTCCCAGAAGTCATGCACAGTGTTGAGCATGGGGCCCTGGGTGGCGATGTAGGCTCTGGGTGCACCATTGTAACCCTGCGTGGGAGACAGCAAGAGTTGAGGCTGTGTCGTTCGTTTCCACTTTGACTTCCTGTGGGTTTTCTTGGTTGACATGATACACCCACGTAAACCAACCGTATCACTCTTTACATCATTAAAGGGGCAAGCTACAGTTGCTGCATCCATTTTTGGACTGATAAATGAGTGATATGTAGGATTGATTTTTGAAGAATATAACTTATAAATGCCTCATGAGCTTAGTCCAACTGTAGTACACTCTTAGAAAAAGGGATCCAAAAGGGTTCATCCGCTGTCCCCATAGGATAACCCTTTTTGGTTGTACTGTAGAACACTTTTGGTTCCAGGTAGAACCCTTTTGGGTTCCATGTAGAACTTGGCGAGGAAAAGGTTATACATGGAACCCCAAAGGCTTCTACCTGGAACCAAAAGTGTTCTACAGTACCTGGCACCAAAAATGGTTCTTCAAAGTGTCCTCCTATCGGGACAGCCGAAGAACCCTTTTAAGTTCTAGATAGAACCCAAATTATAAGCTTGTTTTACTCCCATGTTTGTAAACAAAGTAAATGTACACATACACTGTATAGACTCAAAACATGATTAAAACTATAATTTTTTATCTCATGGATGGTCAGTACTTGCATCTATAGCTCTGTCTATGAATTTGAGAGTGGTTACATTTCTCCAGCCCCGTCCCACAGCTTTTTTGCAAAATAGTGGTGGCGAGTACGCTTCGTTATTGTTTCTACTGCTGATTGCCGCTTTAACATACACTGTGCAGTGTGTATTCTTGACTTTCTCCTCACCTTTTGTATTACTCTTACTTTAAGTTCGCTTGACACAGTTGTGTCAAAAATGCATAAATAAAGACCGTGGTTGTAATAACGCATGATTCTAACCTTTATGTAGTTTGCATTGATGTATCTCCCAGTATCACCCGCTTCCTCTGCTGCAGGGTTTCTCAGACACACGCGGGTCTCAGGATCTGGTTAACATGATTATAGTGTTTACATTGCCTGGGTACCAGCGTGTTTCAGCATTTATAAACTATTTCTTCACATATGACTTAGGCACTCACTTGGCAGTATGGTCTTGTATCTGTCTTTTAAGGCGTGTCCTGGAATGTCCAGCTCTGCAGGGTTGACAAAGTTTGGAGGAATCTTCTGTTGGAAAGAATGGACAGGCTAAGGCTACAGATTCCACCTGATCCTACATGCAGTCAATCTCTGCACGTACAGTTACAGTAGATATTAACCTGGTACTCTGAGTTCAGCCTGCTGGTCTCGTCAGATGCCTCCTGCAGCTGAGAGGGGGTCAGAGGGCGTGTTGAGGTCCTCAGCAGGTGGAGGAGGGTCTCTCTGGGGGTGGAGATGGAGCACAAGGGCTCCACCGCACCCAGGCTGAGACTGCTCACGTCCAGCACCAGGGACACATTGGAGCCCCGTCTGAGGATGTATGGAACCACAGAGAGGACAAAAGGTCAGGAACTCTGTTCAATAACAGAGATAATGACAGTGTTTATTATCATGGATGTCACTCTACCTCTCCTGGAGCTGGAATGGTTTGCGAGGAGCTGTGGCAGCAGGGCAGGGGAATGACTGTTCCTGGTCCACAGGTTGTGATGATGATGGGGATTCTACTGACTCATTCATGGTGGTGTGTGGAACGACTGGGAGGTTTAGAAGGATACCATACAACCATACTCTACTGACATCTGCTCATAGAGTGAAAACAGACCTGAGAGAGAGAGAGAGAGAGAGAGAGAGAGAGAGAGTAGTGAACTACATCTAGTTCAACTAGTAATTTAATTATATTTTGCATTAGCTTGGTGGTAGCTGAACTAAATTCGAATCTAGGTAGTCTTTTCAGTATAACTTTTTTTTTGCTGCCATGTAGTGTTGTAGCTACAGTAACTACTGAAAGTACACACTACTTTTTTTGGCTGAAGGAGCCAATCATTTCCAGCATCAGACCTGCCTAATGGTCACTTGAAATATTGTTTTCGTGTTTAATAGGCTAAAGTGATCTGTTCTTGCCATTTATAGTCTATGACAGGGATCATCAACTAGATTCAGCCACAGGCCGATTTTTGCCTGAGTGGGCTGGAACATTACTAATAATTTGTAGACCGCAAATTGACCGCAAGAAGCCCAAAGCGATATAATTGAGTAAAACATAATTATTTTGTCACATCTTCTCCTGCAACGCCCTCTACTGCTCATCCTGTGTCGCCTTGATCTGCTGTCTCCCCCAGTGCTCTTTCCCTCTGTGTGTGTGTGTGTGTGTGTGTTTGTGTGTGTGTGTGTGTGTGTGTGTGTGTTTGTGTGTGTGTGAATGTGTTTGGGTGTGTGTGTGTGTGTGTGTGTGTGTGTGATTGTGTGGGTGGAGACAGGTGTGCTGGGGTCATAGCAGATCTCCACCAGCTGCAACCTGTTCCATAATCAAGACCTCTACTAATACTCAGCCCTGCCACTTCCACGCTGCCAGATCGTAATCTCTGCTCAGTCAGTCTATGTTGCTCGCCATTTGTTACTATTCAGATCCAGTTATCCTGTTGTGCCTGTTTTCCTCTCCGCTACAGTTCTGCTCACTCTGACTCTGGTCCCTGTCTCCAGTCCCACGTCTCCTCATCCTGCTACTCTTTCCTGGATTCCCCACTCTTATTACTCCTTTAGATTCCCCTCTGGACCTGCTTACCCTGTCCCAACCCCTCTCGCTCCAGCCTCAGCCTCCGTACCTGGTTTCCAGCAACCCGCCCGAGCTTCCCCTGACCTGCACTCCATCTCCCCCTTGTGTTTTAATAAATACCTTGGTTACTTTATCCCAGTCTCCTCGTCTGAGTCTGCTCTTTTGTTCCCCTTTTCCACTCCACGTAATAAATTTCAAACCTTGCTTACGTTTGTATACAATCACATATATATATATATATATATATTTTCATTTTACTTCTTTTTTTTTTTACTTGGGGGGCCCAAAAAAATTGCCTGCGGGCCGCCAGTTGGGGAACCCTGGTCTATGACATTTCAGATTTACATATGATAATTTTTCACAAAGTAGTTTGGATGTAGTGAACTGCTTTTTCACAGTAACTTTAGTTAAGTAAACTATATTTTTCGTAGGG